>NW_027039705.1:72500-90378 GCF_034236695.1 Oncorhynchus nerka | reverse complement strand
ATACCACAGTGTTCCATCACAGCAGCAAGATGTGTGACCTGTTGCCACGAGAAAAGGGCAACCAGTGAAGAACAAACACCATTGTAAATACAACCCATATTTATGTATATTTATTTTGTCTTTTTGTAATTCTTTAAAACTATTTGCACATCGTTGCCAACACTGCATATATACATAATATTAGAATTGAAATGTCTTTATTCTTTGGAACTTTTTGTTTATTTTACTTTTGTATATTATCTTTTTCATTTGCTTTTAAGCAAAGTAATATGTGCTTTTCCTACACTTAAATTGAAATTGACAGATGACAGACAGACAGAGACAGACAGACAGACAGACAGACAGACAGACAGACAGACAGACAGACAGACAGACAGACAGACAGACAGACAGACAGACAGACAGACAGACAGACAGGAAAAGACAGACAGACAGACAGACAGACAGACAGACAGACAGACAGACAGACAGACAGACAGACAGACAGACAGACAGACAGACAGACAGACAGACAGACTGACAGACAGACAGACAGACAATAGGAAAAGACAGACAGACAGACAGACAGACAGACAGACAGACAGACAGACAGACAGACAGACAGACAGACAGACAGACAGACAGACAGACAGACAGACAGACAGACAGACAGACAGACAGACAGACAGACAGACAGACAGACAGACAGCTGTTTTATCTACTACATACTTAAAGAACTGAGCTATTGATTCCATGTGTGTTTTTCTGTTTCTCATTTAAGAAAAACAAGAATTCAGTTCTGTGGCAGTTACTGATGTTTTTCCCCCATGAGACACTATCTGAAGGAAGGCAGTATCACTTCCTCAAAATAGACAGAATGAATCTAAGATAACTCAAGAAATCTGAAACTTATTTTGATGTTTTCGTGCAGGAGGTTTTACATCTAGTTAAGGTGCTTGGTGCAGAATGTCTCAGGTAAAAAAAACATTTTGTCTTATGTAAGCACCGACAGTGCTGTTGGACAGAGAGCAATCATCACAGCTGTCCATCCCGTGGGTCTGGGTCAATGGACACAGCTGTCCATCCCGTGGTTTTGGGTCAATGGACACAGCTGTTCATCCCGTGGTTCTGGGTCAATGGACACAGCTGTTCATCCCGTGGTTCTGGGTCAATGGACACAGCTGTTCATCCCGTGGGTCTGGGTCAATGGACACAGCTGTTCATCCCGTGGGTCTGGGTAAATAGACACAGCTGTTCATCCGTGGTTCTGGGTCAATGGACACAGCTGTTCATCCCGTGGGTCTGGGTCAATGGACACAGCTGTTCATCCCGTGGGTCTGGGTCAATGGACACAGCTGTTCATCCCGTGGGTCTGGGTCAATGGACACAGCTGTTCATCCCGTGGGTCTGGGTAAATAGACACAGCTGTTCATCCCGTGGGTCTGGGTAAATAGACACAGCTGTTCATCCCTGTGGGTCTGGGTAGCGTTCTTCCTCTCTGCACTTACTTCGTCACAGGGAACGTCCGAATTCTGACCAATCAGCGGGCCTTTGAGTGGGCCAATCAGTGGGCCAATCAGCGGAACGTCCGAATTCTGACCAATCAGCGGGCCTTGAATGTTGATAGGTTACCCGTGGGTTTTTGTCGTGGATAAGAGGACGCGTCGGTCCTGACAAACTCTTGCCCACAAATCTTACAAAAACTCTGTTGTGAATGATAGTGACTTCATGACTACAAGCATTTCGCTACACCCACAATAACATCTGATAAACACGTGTATGATACCACTAACGTTTTATTTTATTTGAAGACCAAAATTAACCTACTTGTACATTTTTAGTACATTTTGGTGCTGAAATAAATGTTTCTGACTAATATCTATGTCACATATGCCAACGATAGAAAGTTGGTTATTTTTTTCTGAGTATTGTGTACTATTCACACTATTTAGAACATACTGCTTAAAAAACATCGGCTGGTACGTTAATTCTACTCATCCGTACTGCGAAGGCATCAACGAATGCACAGTCACATTTGTTCCCCATTATTAATTTATTCTGGTACAGTGTGTCACCTATTCTGATTATAAGCTTTGTTCGAACACACGTGGGTTTGAAAATAGGATTTTCTTCCTCAGTAGTGTGCAGTGAATTCTGCTAGATGAAAAGTCTAAATGAGTATTACATCCAAATATTTAAAGTAACACACAGAGACACACAGAGAGACACAGAGACAGAGGCACACATAGAGGCACACAGAGAGACTGAGACACAGAGACAGAGACACAGAGACACAGAGAGACAGACACAGAGAGACACAGAGACACAGAGACAGAGACACAGAGAGACAGAGAGACAGACACAGAGAGACAGAGACACAGAGAGACAGAGACACAGAGAGACAGAGGCACACAGAGAGACAGAGAGACAGAGAGACAGAGAGACAGAGGCACACAGAGAGACAGAGACACAGAGAGACAGAGAGACAGAGAGACAGAGAGACAGACACAGAGAGACAGAGACACAGAGAGACAGAGACACAGAGAGACAGAGGCACACAGAGAGACAGAGAGACAGAGACACAGAGACAGAGACACAGAGACAGAGACAGAGACACACAGATTGACACAGAGACACAGACCTCATTGAACAATTAGCAGATTGTGTACTATACAGTAGACCTGCACAGGGATATCTTCAACAGATTTATGTTTATGGCATTTGACCAGGAAACAGATCTGAGAATGAGCAGCCAGACTTATGTTTATGGCATTTGACCAGGAAACAGATCTGAGAATGAGCAGCCAGACTTATGTTTGTGGCATTTGACCAGAAAACAGATCTGAGAATGAGCAGCCAGACTTATGTTTGTGGCATTTGACTAGAAAACAGATCTGAGAATGAGCAGCCAGACTTATGTTTGTGGCATTTGACCAGGAAACAGATCTGAGAATGAGCAGCCAGACTTATGTTTGTGGCATTTGACCAGAAAAGAGATCTCCCATTGAGAATGAGCAGCCAGACTTATGTTTATGGCATTTGACCAGGAAACAGATCTGAGAATGAGCAGCCAGACTTATGTTTGTGGCATTTGACTAGAAAACAGATCTGAGAATGAGCAGCCAGACTTATGTTTGTGGCATTTGACCAGGAAACAGATCTGAGAATGAGCAGCCAGACTTATGTTTGTGGCATTTGACTAGAAAACAGATCTGAGAATGAGCAGCCAGACTTATGTTTGTGGCATTTGACCAGGAAACAGATCTGAGAATGAGCAGCCAGACTTATGTTTGTGGCATTTGACTAGAAAACAGATCTGAGAATGAGCAGCCAGACTTACGTTTGTGGCACTTGACCAGAAAACAGATCTCCCATTGAGAATGAGCAGCCAGACTTATGTTTATGGCATTTGACCAGGAAACAGATCTGAGAATGAGCAGCCAGACGTATGTTTGTGGCATTTGACTAGAAAACAGATCTGAGAATGAGCAGCCAGACTTATGTTTGTGGCATTTGACCAGGAAACAGATCTGAGAATGAGCAGCCAGACTTATGTTTGTGGCATTTGACTAGAAAACAGATCTGAGAATGAGCAGCCAGACTTATGTTTGTGGCATTTGACCAGGAAACAGATCTGAGAATGAGCAGCCAGACTTATGTTTGTGGCATTTGACCAGAAACAGATCTGAGAATGAGCAGCCAGACTTATGTTTGTGGTACTTTGACCAGAAAACAGATATCCCATTGAGAATGAGCAGCCAGACTTATGTTTATGGCATTTGACCAGGAAACAGATCTGAGAATGAGCAGCCAGACTTATGTTTGTGGCATTTGACTAGAAAACAGATCTGAGAATGAGCAGCCAGACTTATGTTTGTGGCATTTGACCAGGAAACAGATCTGAGAATGAGCAGCCAGACTTATGTTTGTGGCATTTGACCAGGAAACAGATCTGAGAATGAGCAGCCAGACTTATGTTTGTGGCACTTGACCAGAAAACAGATCTCCCATTGAGAATGAGCAGCCAGACTTATGTTTATGGCATTTGACCAGGAAACAGATCTGAGAATGAGCAGCCAGACTTATGTTTGTGGCATTTGACCAGAAAACAGATCTCCATTGAGAATGAGCAGCCAGACTTATGTTTATGGCATTTGACCAGGAAACAGATCTGAGAATGAGCAGCCAGACTTATGTTTGTGGCATTTGACCAGGAAACAGATCTGAGAATGAGCAGCCAGACTTATGTTTATGGCACTTGACCAGAAAACAGATCTGAGAATGAGCAGCCAGACTTATGTTTATGGCACTTGACCAGGAAACAGATCTGAGAATGAGCAGCCAGACTTATGTTTATGGCACTTGACCAGGAAACAGATCTGAGAATGAGCAGCCAGACTTATGTTTATGGCACTTGACTAGAAAACAGATCTGAGAATGAGCAGCCAGACTTATGTTTGTGGCATTTGAGCAGAAAACAGATCTGAGAATGAGCAGCCAGACTTATGTTTATGGCACTTGACCAGGAAACAGATCTGAGAATGAGCAGCCAGACTTATGTTTATGGCACTTGACCAGGAAACAGATCTGAGAATGAGCAGCCAGACTTATGTTTATGGCACTTGACCAGAAAACAGATCTCCCATTGAGAATGAGCAGCCAGACTTATGTTTATGGCATTTGACCAGAAAACAGATCTGAGAATGAGCAGCCAGACTTATGTTTGTGGCATTTGACCAGAAAACAGATCTGAGAATGAGCAGCCAGACTTATGTTTGTGGCATTTGACTAGAAAACAAATCTGAGAATGAGCAGCCAGACTTATGTTTGTGGCAATTGACCAGGAAACAGATCTCAGAATGAGCAGCCAGACTTATGTTTGTGGCATTTGACTAGAAAACAGATCTGAGAATGAGCAGCCAGACTTATGTTTGTGGCATTTGACCAGGAAACAGATCTGAGAATGAGCAGCCAGACTTATGTTTATGGCACTTGACCAGAAAACAGATCTGAGAATGAGCAGCCAGACTTATGTTTATGGCACTTGACTAGAAAACAGATCTGAGAATGAGCAGCAAGACTTATGTTTGTGGCATTTGACTAGAAAACAGATCTGAGAATGAGCAGCCAGACTTATGTTTATGGCACTTGACCAGAAAACAGATCTGAGAATGAGCAGCCAGACTTATGTTTGTGGCATTTGACCAGAAAACAGATCTGAGAATGAGCAGCCAGACTTATGTTTATGGCACTTGACCAGGAAACAGATCTGAGAATGAGCAGCCAGACTTATGTTTATGGCACTTGACCAGGAAACAGATCTGAGAATGAGCAGCCAGACTTATGTTTATGGCACTTGACCAGAAAACAGATCTCCCATTGAGAATGAGCAGCCAGACTTATGTTTATGGCATTTGACCAGAAAACAGATCTGAGAATGAGCAGCCAGACTTATGTTTGTGGCATTTGACCAGAAAACAGATCTGAGAATGAGCAGCCAGACTTATGTTTGTGGCATTTGACTAGAAAACAAATCTGAGAATGAGCAGCCAGACTTATGTTTGTGGCAATTGACCAGGAAACAGATCTCAGAATGAGCAGCCAGACTTATGTTTGTGGCATTTGACTAGAAAACAGATCTGAGAATGAGCAGCCAGACTTATGTTTGTGGCATTTGACCAGGAAACAGATCTGAGAATGAGCAGCCAGACTTATGTTTGTGGCACTTGACCAGAAAACAGATCTCCCATTGAGAATGAGCAGCCAGACTTATGTTTATGGCATTTGACCAGGAAACAGATCTGAGAATGAGCAGCCAGACTTATGTTTGTGGCATTTGACTAGAAAACAGATCTGAGAATGAGCAGCCAGACTTATGTTTGTGGCATTTGACCAGGAAACAGATCTGAGAATGAGCAGCCAGACTTATGTTTGTGGCATTTGACTAGAAAACAGATCTGAGAATGAGCAGCCATACTTATGTTTGTGGCATTTGACCAGGAAACAGATCTGAGAATGAGCAGCCAGACTTATGTTTGTGGCACTTGACCAGAAAACAGATCTCCCATTGAGAATGAGCAGCCAGACTTATGTTTATGGCATTTGACCAGGAAACAGATCTGAGAATGAGCAGCCAGACTTATGTTTGTGGCATTTGACCAGGAAACAGATCTGAGAATGAGCAGCCAG
Organism: Oncorhynchus nerka; assembly: GCF_034236695.1. Classification (NCBI taxonomy): domain Eukaryota; kingdom Metazoa; phylum Chordata; class Actinopteri; order Salmoniformes; family Salmonidae; genus Oncorhynchus; species Oncorhynchus nerka. Next base: position 84,210 of record NW_027039705.1, on the reverse strand, counting down.
ACTTATGTTTGTGGCATTTGACCAGGAAACAGATCTCCCATTGAGAATGAGCAGCCAGACTTATGTTTATGGCACTTGACCAGAAAACAGATCTGAGAATGAGCAGCCAGACTTATGTTTATGGCACTTGACCAGGAAACAGATCTGAGAATGAGCAGCCAGACTTATGTTTATGGCACTTGACCAGAAACAGATCTGAGAATGAGCAGCCAGACTTATGTTTATGGCACTTGACTAGAAAACAGATCTGAGAATGAGCAGCCAGACTTATGTTTGTGGCATTTGAGCAGAAAACAGATCTGAGAATGAGCAGCCAGACTTATGTTTATGGCACTTGACCAGAAAACAGATCTGAGAATGAGCAGCCAGACTTATGTTTGTGGCATTTGACCAGAAAACAGATCTGAGAATGAGCAGCCAGACTTATGTTTATGGCACTTGACCAGGAAACAGATCTGAGAATGAGCAGCCAGACTTATGTTTATGGCACTTGACCAGGAAACAGATCTGAGAATGAGCAGCCAGACTTATGTTTATGGCACTTGACCAGAAAACAGATCTCCCATTGAGAATGAGCAGCCAGACTTATGTTTATGGCATTTGACCAGAAAACAGATCTGAGAATGAGCAGCCAGACTTATGTTTGTGGCATTTGACCAGAAAACAGATCTGAGAATGAGCAGCCAGACTTATGTTTGTGGCATTTGACTAGAAAACAGATCTGAGAATGAGCAGCCAGACTTATGTTTGTGGCATTTGACCAGGAAACAGATCTGAGAATGAGCAGCCAGACTTATGTTTGTGGCATTTGACTAGAAAACAGATCTGAGAATGAGCAGCCAGACTTATGTTTGTGGCATTTGACCAGGAAACAGATCTGAGAATGAGCAGCCAGACTTATGTTTGTGGCATTTGACCAGGAAACAGATCTGAGAATGAGCAGCCAGACTTATGTTTGTGGCACTTGACCAGAAAACAGATCTCCCATTGAGAATGAGCAGCCAGACTTATGTTTATGGCATTTGACCAGGAAACAGATCTGAGAATGAGCAGCCAGACTTATGTTTGTGGCATTTGACTAGAAAACAGATCTGAGAATGAGCAGGCAGACTTATGTTTGTGGCATTTGACCAGAAAACAGATCTGAGAATGAGCAGCCAGACTTATGTTTGTGGCATTTGACCAGGAAACAGATCTCCCATTGAGAATGAGCAGCCAGACTTATGTTTATGGCACTTGACCAGAAAACAGATCTGAGAATGAGCAGCCAGACTTATGTTTGTGGCACTTGACCAGGAAACAGATCTGAGAATGAGCAGCCAGACTTATGTTTATGGCACTTGACCAGGAAACAGATCTGAGAATGAGCAGCCAGACTTATGTTTATGGCACTTGACTAGAAAACAGATCTGAGAATGAGCAGCCAGACTTATGTTTGTGGCATTTGACCAGAAAACAGATCTGAGAATGAGCAGCCAGACTTATGTTTATGGCACTTGACCAGAAAACAGATCTGAGAATGAGCAGCCAGACTTATGTTTGTGGCATTTGACCAGAAAACAGATCTGAGAATGAGCAGCCAGACTTATGTTTATGGCACTTGACCAGGAAACAGATCTGAGAATGAGCAGCCAGACTTATGTTTGTGGCACTTGACCAGAAAACAGATCTGAGAATGAGCAGCCAGACTTATGTTTATGGCACTTGACCAGGAAACAGATCTGGGAATGAGCAGCCAGACTTATGTTTATGGCACTTGACCAGAAAACAGATCTCCCATTGAGAATGAGCAGCCAGACTTATGTTTATGGCACTTGACCAGGAAACAGATCTGAGAATGAGCAGCCAGACTTATGTTTGTGGCATTTGACCAGAAAACTGATCTGAGAATGAGCAGCCAGACTTATGTTTGTGGCATTTGACTAGAAAACAGATCTGAGAATGAGCAGCCAGACTTATGTTTGTGGCATTTGACCAGAAACAGATCTGAGAATGAGCAGCCAGACTTATGTTTGTGGCATTTGACTAGAAAACAGATCTGAGAATGAGCAGCCAGACTTATGTTTGTGGCATTTGACCAGAAACAGATCTGAGAATGAGCAGCCAGACTTATGTTTGTGGCATTTGACCAGGAAACAGATCTGAGAATGAGCAGCCAGACTTATGTTTGTGGCATTTGACCAGGAAACAGATCTGAGAATGAGCAGCCAGACTTATGTTTGTGGCACTTGACCAGAAAACAGATCTCCCATTGAGAATGAGCAGCCAGACTTATGTTTATGGCATTTGACCAGGAAACAGATCTGAGAATGAGCAGCCAGACTTATGTTTGTGGCATTTGACTAGAAAACAGATCTGAGAATGAGCAGCCAGACTTATGTTTGTGGCATTTGACCAGGAAACAGATCTGAGAATGAGCAGCCAGACTTATGTTTGTGGCATTTGACTAGAAACAGATCTGAGAATGAGCAGCCAGACTTATGTTTGTGGCATTTGACCAGGAAACAGATCTGAGAATGAGCAGCCAGACTTATGTTTGTGGCATTTGACCAGGAAACAGATCTGAGAATGAGCAGCCAGACTTATGTTTGTGGCATTTGACCAGGAAACAGATCTGAGAATGAGCAGCCAGACTTATGTTTGTGGCATTTGACCAGGAAACAGATCTGAGAATGAGCAGCCAGACTTATGTTTGTGGCATTTGACCAGGAAACAGTCCTGCAGGACTGTTATTCCAGTCCTGCATTTCACTGTAAACAAACCCTTTATTATGTATTATTTATCTGTACATTTCTCTCTCAGGCTGATACAGAGAGACTCATCCACTACTGTAATGCTCTCGTCTCTGGTCAACCCTAAAAAAGACATTGGTCAACTGCAAAACGTACAGAATGCTGCAGCACGGGTACTGACCCAAGACCAGACGGAGAGCACACATTACACCGGTTTTAAGGTCTCTGCATTTTAGGATTCTTCTATTGGTTGTTAAATCAATCAATCAATGATTGTCCAGCCCAGTACATGTTTAAAATATATATATATATATTTCACCTTTATTTAACCAGGTAGACCAGATCACCTTTATTTAACCAGGTAGACCAGATCACCTTTATTTAACCAGGTAGACCAGATCACCTTTATTTAACCAGGTAGTCTAGTTGAGAACAAGTTCTCATTTACAACCGCGACCTGGCCAAGATAAAGCAAACATGCCATTAAATTATGTACCCAGTAGGTCCCTCAGGTTCTCTGGCCCCCTCAGGGCCTCTGGACCCCTCAGGTTATCTGGCCCCCTCAGGTTATCTGGCCCCCTCAGGTTCTCTGGCCCCCTCAGGGCCTCTGGCCCCCTCAGGTTATCTGGCCCCCTCAGGTTCTCTGGCCCCATCAGGTTATCTGGCCCCTCAGGGCCTCTGGCCCCCTCAGGTTATCTGGCCCCCTCAGGTTATCTGGCCCCCTCAGGTTATCTGGCCCCCTCAGGTTCTCTGGCCCCCTCAGGGCCTCTGGCCCCCTCAGGTTATCTGGCCCCCTCAGGTTCTCTGGCCCCCTCAGGTTCTCTGGCCCCCTCAGGTCTCTGGCCCCCTCAGGTTCTCTGGCCCCCTCAGGTCTCTGGCCCCTCAGGTTCTCTGGCCCCCTCAGGGTCTCTGGCCCCCCAGGGCCTCTGGCCCCCTCAGGTTCTCTGGCCCCCAGGTTATCTTGCCCCATCAGGTTATCTGGCCCCTCAGGGCCTCTGGCCCCTCAGGGTCTCTGGCCCCCTCAGGTTCTCTGGCCCCCTCAGGTTATCTGGCCCCCTCAGGTTATCTGGCCCCCTCAGGTTATCTGGCCCCCTCAGGGCCTCTGGCCCCCTCAGGTTATCTGGCCCCCAGGTTCTCTGGCCCCATCAGGTTATCTGGCCCTCAGGGCCTCTGGCCCCCTCAGGTTCTCTGCCCCCCTCAGGGACTCTGGCTCCCTCAGGTTCTCTGCCCCCCCCCAGGTTCTCTGCCCCCTCAGGTTCTCTGCCCCCTCAGGGACTCTGCCCCCCTCAGGGACTCTGCCCCCTCAGGTTCTCTGCCCCCTCAGGGACTCTGCCCCCCTCAGGGACTCTGCCCCCTCAGGTTCTCTGGCCCCTCAGGGACTCTGCCCCCTCAGGTTCTCTGGTTCCCTCAGGGACTCTGGCTCCCTCAGGTTCTCTGGCCCCCCAGGTTCTCTGGCCCCCTCAGGTTCTCTGCCCCCTCAGGTTCTCTGCCCCCCCCTCAGGTTCTCTGCCCCCTCAGGTTCTCTGGCCCCCTCAGGTTATCTGGCCCCCTCAGGTTATCTGGCCCCCTCAGGGCCTCTGGCCCCTCAGGTTATCTGGCCCCCTCAGGTTCTCTGGCCCCATCAGGTTATCTGGCCCCTCAGGGCCTCTGGCCCCCTCAGGTTATCTGGCCCCCTCAGGTTATCTGGCCCCCTCAGGTTCTCTGGTTTCTCTCTGGCCCCCAGGTTATCTGGCCCCCTCAGGTTCTCTGGCCCCCAGGTTCTCTGGCCCCCTCAGGGTCTCTGGCCCCCTCAGGTTCTCTGGCCCCCTCAGGGTCTCTGGCCCCCTCAGTGTCTCTGGCCCCCTCAGGGTCTCTGGCCCCCTCAGGGCCTCTGGCCCCCTCAGGTTCTCTGGCCCCCTCAGGTTATCTGGCCCCATCAGGTTATCTGGCCCCTCAGGGCCTCTGGCCCCCTCAGGGTCTCTGGCCCCCTCAGGTTCTCTGGCCCCCTCAGGTTCTCTGGCCCCCTCAGGGCCTCTGGCCCCCTCAGGTTCTCTGGCCCCCTCAGGTTCTCTGGCCCCCTCAGGTTATCTGGCCCCATCAGGTTATCTGGCCCCTCAGGGCCTCTGGCCCCCTCAGGTTCTCTGGCCCCCTCAGGGCCTCTGGCCCCCTCAGGTTCTCTGCCAACTGGCCTTTTAACTGTCCCAAAGCCACAGGTCCCAAATGGAACAGCTATTTACTGCATTACTTTGACCAGGACACATTGGTAACGAGAAGTCAAATCAAATGAAGATTTAGTTATAAAACACATTTCAGACATGGAATGCAATACAATGTGCTTTACAGGAAAACAATAGTTAAAACAATGACATATTTACTACACAACAAACATAGGAAGATAAAAAGCTAAGGAATAACAGTAAAAACTGAGCGACTAAGAAGCTAAAAAATATGCATTTTATGTCTCTTTAGCTTCTTCCGGGTAGGGGGCAGTATTCGGATGTTTGGATGAATGAGGTGCCCAATGTAAACTGCCTGTTACTCAGGCCCAGAAGCTAGGATATACATATGCATGGTAGTATTGGATATAAAACACTCTAAAGTTTCCAAAACTGTTAAAATAATGTCTGTGAGTATAACAGAACTGTATAACAGGTTCTCTGCCCCCCTCAGGTTCTCTGGCCCCCTCAGGTTCTCTGGCCCCCAGGTTCTCTGCCCCCTCAGGTTCTCTCTGCCCCCCCCAGGGACTCTGGCTCCCCAGGTTCTCTGCCCCCCCCCAGGTTCTCTGCCCCCTCAGGTTCTCTGCCCCCTCAGGGACTCTGCCCCCTCAGGGACTCTGCCCCCTCAGGTTCTCTGCCCCCCTCAGGGACTCTGCCCCCTCAGGGACTCCCCTGCCCCCCTCAGGTTCTCTGGCTCCCTCAGGACTCTGCCCCCTCAGGTTCTCTGGTTCCCTCAGGGACTCTGGCTCCCTCAGGTTCTCTGGCCCCCCAGGTTCTCTGGCCCCCTCAGGTTCTCTGCCCCCTCAGGTTCTCTGCCCCCCTCAGGTTCTCTGCCCCCCTCAGGTTCTCTGCCCACCTCAGGGTCTCTGGCCCCCTCAGGTTCTCTGGCCCCCTCAGGTTCTCTGGCCACCTCAGGGTCTCTGGCCCCCTCAGGTTCTCTGGCCCCCTCAGGTTCTCTGCCAGGCTGTTCCAGAGGCAGGGGGCATAATAACTAAAGGCTTTCTCTCCATTCCTCTTGGTCCTAGTTATCAGATGCACCAGCGGGTGGTTGCTGTTCAGAGAGGGTAAATTACCCTGTTGTTTAAGTGCCCAACATTTAATGCCAATTACCTCTCACAAAAAAATGTGGCCGTGCCCAAAGAGAGTTTAGAATGAGTCTTTGTTCCATCTGTTCTCCAGAGTAAAGGATTGTTAGCTGTTGAGGAAGTGGCACTTTACTGAATACTCTCTCAGAGATGTAGTCGGTGTGATAAATCCCTGACTCGAGGGACTATTATATAGACAACATCAGCTCTGTGGGAGAGACAGAGTAAACAGAGAGAGAGTTTTACACAAAGACAAGTTAGTTCTCTGGAGAGAAATCTCTCTCGCGCTCGCTCTCTCTCGCTCTCTCTCTCTCTCTCTCTCGCTCTCTCTCGACTCTCTCTCTCGCTCTGTCCAAATCAAATGGCTTTATTGGGATGGAACATGTTACCATACATTGTCAAAGCAAACTTATAGACACATATCAAATCAATGATGACACATAGATAATAATAGTAAATATGATAATACTCAATGAGTAGTAACAATAGTCAGGACACTACAGTAAGAGATTAATGAGGACATGAATGAGATAGTGATGAAGACGAGTAGTTATGGAATGAGGACATGAATGAGATAGTGATGAAGACGAGTAGTTATGGAATGAGGACATGAATGAGGTAGTGATAAAGACAACTAGTTATGGAATGAGGACATGAATGAGGTAGTGATAAAGACACAACTAGTTATGGAATGAGGACATGAATGAGGTAGTGATAAAGACACAACTAGATATGGAATGAGGACATGAATGAGGTAGTGAGAAAAACAACTAGTTATGGAATGAGGACATGAATGAGGTAGTGATAAAGACACAACTAGTTATGGAATGAGGACATGAATGAGGTAGTGATAAAGACACAACTAGTTATGGAATGAGGACATGAATGAGGTAGTGATAAAGACACAACTAGTTATGGAATGAGGACATGAATGAGGTAGTGATAAAGACACAACTAGTTATGGAATGAGGACATGAATGAGGTAGTGATAAAGACACAACTAGTTATGGAATGAGGACATGAATGAGGTAGTGATAAAGACAACTAGTTATGGAATGAGGACATGAATGAGGTAGTGATAAAGACACAACTAGTTATGGAATGAGGACATGAATGAGGTAGTGATAAAGACACAACTAGTTATGGAATGAGGACATGAATGAGGTAGTGATAAAGACAACTAGTTATGGAATGAGGACATGAATGAGGTAGTGATAAAGACACAACTAGTTATGGAATGAGGACATGAATGAGGTAGTGATAAAGACACAACTAGTTATGGAATGAGGACATGAATGAGGTAGTGATAAAGACACAACTAGATATGGAATGAGGACATGAATGAGGTAGTGATAAAGACAACTAGTTATGGAATGAGGACATGAATGAGGTAGTGATAAAGACACAACTAGTTATGGAATGAGGACATGAATGAGGTAGTGATAAAGACACAACTAGTTATGGAATGAGGACATGAATGAGGTAGTGATAAAGACAACTAGTTATGGAATGAGGACATGAATGAGGTAGTGATAAAGACACAACTAGTTATGTTATTATCCTGGTTGATGTTTCTGTTTCTCACCTCTTAATGCCAAAGCAGAATATTTAAATAAGAGACATGCAGAATAGTTTGTTGCCAATAAAACGTCACAATAAGGTGCAGAGCGTTCGATTGGCCTGCCGGGGGGGAGGCATGGAGACCCCTGCCGGGGGGGGCATGGAGACCCCTGCCGGGAGGCAAGGAGGCTAGGAGACCCCTGCCGGGGGGCAAGGAGACCCCTGCCGGGGGCATGGAGACCCCTGCCGGGAGGCAAGGAGACCCCTGCCGGGGGGGCATGGAGACCCTGCCGGGAGGCAAGGAGACCCCTGCCGGGGGCAAGGAGACCCCTGCCGGGGGGGGCATGGAGACCCCAGCCGGGAGGCAAGGAGACCCCTGCCGGGGGGGGCATGGAGACCCCTGCCGGGAGGCAAGGAGACCCCTGCCGGGAGGCAAGGAGACCCCTGCCGGGGGGGGCAAGGAGACCCCTAGCTCAGATAAAACCATTGACAACTAACTACGTGCCGTTTCCAGTTTTTTTTAAGACTATTTGTTTCTGATATCATCATCTCTAGAAGAGTCAGAACTTACAAATGTCATATTATTCCCATGCAGAACATATAGCTAGTAACTGTGTGATCGGTCAACATCCATTGATCGTGTAGTTTCCGATACAGGAGGGTGGCCTGACAATATCTCTCAAATATTGGCCACAATTAATTGAATATATGAGTGCTTATAAAATAAAAGTGAGCTATACCTGACAAGTAGTTTAGCTTAATTACTTTGCAAGTGATGCTACCAGGTAGAAACATTGTAGAGCAGGCTAAAAATAGCTTTAGGTCTAAGCTAGCGAAGTTAGCTAACATCGGCCCCTTTTTTCAACATTGTGTCTTTAAGAACGTTTGAATCTGACAGACGTGTTAGACTAGGGGGCGTTCCTATGATGTCTTTCTGACAGACGTGTTAGACTAGGGGGCGTTCCTATGATGTCTTTCTGACAGACGTGTTAGACTAGGGGGCGTTCCTATGATGTCTTTCTGACAGACGTGTTAGACTAGGGGGCGTTCCTATGATGTCTTTCTGACAGACGTGTTAGACTAGGGGGCGTTCCTATGATGTCTTTCTGACAGACGTGTTAGACTAGGGGGCGTTCCTATGATGTCTTTCTGACAGACGTGTTAGACTAGGGGGCGTTCCTATGATGTCTTTCTCCAGGAAATAGCACTTGTTATTTTGTGGGAAAATGTGGATTCCAAAAAGGCTTTTGAATATGAAGGTCAGGTGTCGTTGACCTTAAAAACACACACATTCCGATCATAAAAGTGAATGTTATACGTTTTCAACACTTTTGTCCCCAAGTATTATTCATTCATTACCACAAGAAATATAAGCCATAAAAATAATAACATATTTAAAATATTTCTTCATTATTTTTACAGTTCAATTCTCTCTAACTTTTTTTTTGATAATTGTATTTATCGTTTTCTATTTTATTTTCTGTGTTTCTCTGATTTCCACCCTGTTAGTTTGTTGTAACGATCCATTTAAGAAAACAACCCCTTCCTACAACGACACCACATGACACAGGAAGTGACATCATTTCTTTCAAATATAAACAGTCAGTTGTATCTGTGTGTCCGTGTTCCGTGTTGTTAGTCACTCTTACATTTACTCCAGATTTCCGCCCTGTTAGGATTATGCACAGTAACAGGTTAGAAAATGCCTGAGCTTGCGCTCTAAATGCCCCGAGAGAAAAACGCTCTGAATTTAGGAATGGAAAATCTGACAACTCACTGAATATACGAATTCCCAGAGCGCACTCTGAGCACACTCTGGCTCTCCAAAGTGAATTTACGAACCCACCCAAAATAGCTTAGAATGCAGATAGCAAGCTGTGAATTTCTATTGGACTATATATATATATTATGTGACTGTGCAGTGTAGTGGATATCCCAGATGCTGAGAGAGAGAAAGTGAGAGAGAGTATGGAAAAAATAGAGAAGACAGACCCAGGAAGTGAGATGTTTGTTTAAGAGTGGGCATGATGAGACTAGTAGAGGGACTAGTTCTCATAGGAAAGTACCGTGGCAACAGGCTCACTACAACCACTTGATTTATTTATTTTTCTCTCAATCCACTTCCTCCTTCTCCATTGACAGTAACAGTCACATTATGAACTAGTGAGGTTAGAGAGGATGACGTTCTGTAGACTAGATGATGTTCTGTAGACTAGATGATGTTCTGTAGACTAGATGATGTTCTGTAGACTAGATGATGTTCTATAGACTAGATGATGTTCTGTAGACTAGATGATGTTCTGTAGACTAGATGATGTTCTATAGACTAGATGATGTTCTGTAGACTAGATGATGTTCTGTAGACTAGATAATGTTCTGTAGACTAGATGAAGTTCTGTAGACTAGATGATGTTCTGTAGACTAGATGATGTTCTGTAGACTAGATGACGTTCTGTAGACTAGATGATGTTCTGTAGACTAGATGACGTTCTGTAGACTAGATAATGTTCTGTAGACTAGATGATGTTCTATAGACTAGATGATGTTCTGTAGACTAGATAATGTTCTGTAGACTAGATAATGTTCTATAGACTAGATGATGTTCTGTAGACTAGATGACGTTCTGTAGACTAGATGACGTTCTGTAGACTAGATGACGTTCTGTAGACTAGATGACATTCTGTAGACTAGATTGACGTTCTGTAGACTAGATGATGTTCTGTAGACTAGATGATGTTCTGTAGTAGACTAGATGATGTTCTGTAGACTAGATGATGTTCTGTAGACTAGATGATGTTCTGTAGACTAGATGATGTTCTGTAGACTAGATGATGTTCTATAGACTAGATGATGTTCTGTAGACTAGATGATGTTCTGTAGACTAGATGATGTTCTATAGACTAGATGATGTTCTGTAGACTAGATGATGTTCTGTAGACTAGATGAAGTTCTGTAGACTAGATGAAGTTCTGTAGACTAGATGATGTTCTGTAGACTAGATAATGTTCTGTAGACTAGATGAGGTTCTTTAGACTAGATGATGTTCTGTAGACTAGATGAAGTTCTGTAGACTAGATGAAGTTCTGTAGACTAGATGATGTTCTGTAGACTAGATAATGTTCTGTAGACTAGATGAGGTTCTGTAGACTAGATGATGTTCTGTAGACTAGATGATGTTCTGTAGACTAGATGATGTTCTGTAGACTAGATGATGTTCTGTAGACTAGATGATGTTCTATAGACTAGATGATGTTCTGTAGACTAGATGAAGTTCTGTAGACTAGATGAAGTTCTGTAGACTAGATGATGTTCTGTAGACTAGATAATGTTCTGTAGACTAGATGAGGTTCTGTAGACTAGATGATGTTCTGTAGACTAGATGATGTTCTGTAGACTAGATAATGTTCTGTAGACTAGATGATGTTCTGTAGACTAGATGATGTTCTGTAGACTAGATGATGTTCTGTCGACTAGATAATGTTCTGTAGACTAGATAATGTTCTGTAGACTAGATTATGTTCTGTAGACTAGATGATGTTCTGTAGACTAGATGATGTTCTGTAGACTAGATGAGGTTCTGTAGACTAGATGATGTTCTGTAGACTAGATAATGTTCTGTAGACTAGATGAGGTTCTGTAGACTAGATGACGTTCTGTAGACTAGATGATGTTCTGTAGACTAGATACTGTTCTGTAGACTAGATGATGTTCTGTAGACTAGATAATGTTCTGTAGACTAGATAATGTTCTGTAGACTAGATGATGTTCTGTAGACTAGATGATGTTCTGTAGACTAGATGATGTTCTGTAGACTAGATGAGGTTCTGTAGACTACTGTAGACTAGATGATGTTCTGTAGACTAGATGATGTTCTGTAGACTAGATGATGTTCTGTAGACTAGATGATGTTCTGTAGACTAGATAATGTTCTGTAGACTAGATAATGTTCTGTAGACTAGATAATGTTCTGTAGACTAGATGAGGTTCTGTAGACTAGATGACGTTCTGTAGACTAGATGATGTTCTGCATCTCACCCAGAAAGACTTAGATTGCTAACAACCGTTCCTGTGTAGAGAAGCACATGGACTATTCAGAGAGAGACTCTACTGCCTGAGGTATACCTCTCTCTTCCTCTGT
>NW_027039705.1:62500-67500 GCF_034236695.1 Oncorhynchus nerka | reverse complement strand
ATACTGAACAATAGACAATACTGAACATTAGACAATACTGAACAATACTGAACATTAGACAATACTGAACAATACTGAACATTAGACAACACTGAACATTAGACAATACTGAACATTAGACAATACTGAACAATACTGAACAATACTGAACATTAGACAATACTGAACAATACTGAACAGTACTGAACATTAGACAATACTGAACATTAGACAATACTGAACAATACTGAACATTAGACAATACTGAACATTAGACAATACTGAACAATACTGAACATTAGACAATACTGAACAATACTGAACATTAGACAATACTGAACAATACTGAACATTAGACAATACTGAACAATACTGAACATTAGACAATACTGAACATTAGACAATACTGAACAATACTGAACATTAGACAATACTGAACATTAGACAATACTGAACATTACACAACACTCTCTATTACAGTAGACTATAGGGGAGATATCTCTATTACAGTAGACTATAGGGGAGATATCTCTATTACAGTAGACTATAGGGGAGATCTCTCTATTACAGTAGACTATAGGGGAGATCTCTATATTACAGTAGACTATAGGGGAGATATCTCTATTACAGTAGACTATAGGGGAGATCTCTCTAGTACAGTATACTATAGGGGAGATCTCTCTAGTACAGTAGACTATAGGGGAGATCTCTCTATTACAGTAGACTATAGAGGAGATCTCTCTATTACAGTAGACTATAGGGGAGATCTCTCTAGTACAGTAGACTATAGGGGAGATCTCTCTATTACAGTAGACTATAGGGGAGATATCTCTATTACAGTAGACTATAGGGGAGATCTCTCTATTACAGTAGACTATAGGGGAGATCTCTCTAGTACAGTAGACTATAGGGGAGATCTCTCTAGTACAGTAGACTATAGGGGAGATCTCTCTAGTACAGTAGACTATAGGGGAGATCTCTCTAGTAGAGTAGACTATAGGGAGATCTCTCTAGTACAGTAGACTATAGGGAGATCTCTAGTACAGTAGACTATAGGGAGATCTCTCTAGTACAGTAGACTATAGGGGAGATCTCTCTAGTACAGTAGACTATAGGGGAGATCTCTCTATTACAGTAGACTATAGGGGAGATCTCTCTATTACAGTAGACTATAGGGGACATATCTCTATTACAGTAGACTATAGGGGAGATCTCTCTAGTACAGTAGACTATAGGGGAGATCTCTATATTACAGTAGACTATAGGGGAGATCTCTCTATTACAGTAGACTATAGGGGAGATCTCTCTATTACAGTAGACTATAGGGGATATCTCTCTATTACAGTAGACTATAGGGGAGATCTCTCTATTACAGTAGACTATAGGGGAGATCTCTCTAGTACAGTAGACTATAGGGGAGATCTCTCTAGTACAGTAGACTATAGGGGAGATCTCTCTAGTACAGTAGACTATAGGGGAGATCTCTCTATTACAGTAGACTATAGGGGAGATCTCTCCAGTACAGTAGACTACAGGGAAGATCTCTACAGTAGACTACAGGGGAGATCTCTCTATTACAGTAGACTATAGGGGAGATCTCTCCAGTACAGTAGACTACAGGGGAGATCTCTCTAGTACAGTAGACTACAGGTGAGATCTCTCTAGTACAGTAGACTACAGGGGAGATCTCTCTAGTACAGTAGACTACAGGGGAGATCTCTCTAGTATTATAGACTATAGGGGAGATCTCTCTATTACAGTAGACTATAGGGGAGATCTCTCTAGTACAGTAGACTACAGGGGAGATCTCTCTATTACAGTAGACTATAGGGGAGATCTCTCTAGTACAGTGGCCAACAGGGGATATCTCTCTATTACAGTAGACTATAGGGGAGATCTCTCTAGTACAGTAGACTATAGGGGAGATCTCTCTAGTATTATAGACTATAGGGGAGATCTCTCTAGTATTATAGACTATAGGGGAGATCTCTCTATTACAGTAGACTATAGGGGAGATCTCTCTATTACAGTAGACTATAGGGGAGATCTCTCTAGTACAGTAGACTATAGGGGAGATCTCTCTAGTATTATAGACTATAGGGGAGATCTCTCGAGTATTATAGACTACAGGGGAGATATCTCTAGTATTATAGACTATAGGGGAGATCTCTCTAGTACAGTAGACTACAGGGGAGATCTCTCTATTACAGTAGACTATAGGGGAGATCTCTCTATTACAGTAGACTATAGGGGAGATCTCTCTATTACAGTAGACTATAGGGGAGATCTCTCTATTACAGTAGACTATAGGGGAGATATCTCTAGTACAGTAGACTACAGGTGAGATATCTCTATTACAGTAGACTATAGGGGAGATCTCTCTATTACAGTAGACTATAGGGGAGATCTCTCTAGTACAGTAGACTATAGGGGAGATCTCTCTAGTACAGTAGACTATAGGGGAGATCTCTCTATTACAGTAGACTATAGGGGAGATCTCTCTATTACAGTAGACTACAGGGGAGATCTCTCTATTACAGTAGACTATAGGGGAGATCTCTCTAGTACAGTAGACTATAGGGGAGATCTCTCTAGTACAGTAGACTATAGGGGAGATATCTCTAGTACAGTAGACTATAGGGGAGATCTCTCTATTACAGTAGACTACAGGTGAGATCTCTCTAGTATCATAGACTATAGGGGAGATCTCTCTAGTACAGTAGACTATAGGGGAGATATCTCTAGTACAGTGGCCAACAGGGGAGATCTCTCTAGTATCATAGACTATAAGGGAGATTGAATTTCAAAAGAGTAACATTGTTTAACTGAGGTTAGACAGGCAGACTTCCTGTATTTATAACCATGACTCACAGGGCATTTGGGGCGTAACCCAAATGTGGTGTAAGTATACAGTGCTGGTGTATTTCTGACCCAGTATGTTGAACTACTGAGCATCCAAGCTGTCTATCATCTACTCCCGCTGACACACATCTACCCTCTTTTATATTTGACCTTTATTTAACCAGGCAAGTCAGTAAATTAAGAACAAATTCTTATTTTCAATGGCGGCCGAGGAACAGTGGGTTAAACTGCCTTGTTCAGGGGGCGGATTGACATATTTTTTACCTTGTCAGCTCGAGGATTCGATCTTGAAACCTTTCGGTTCCTGGCCCAATACTGCTGCTGCCTCTACACTCAAACCCCTAGGCTACCTGCCGCCTCTACACTCTAACCACTAGGCTACCTGCCGCCTCTACACTCTAACCACTAGGCTACCCTGCCGCCTCTACACTCTAACCACTAGGCTACCTGCCACCTCTACACTCTAACCACTAGGCTACCTGCCGCCTCTACACTCTAACCACTAGGCTACCTGCCGCCACTCTAACCACTAGGCTACCTGCCGCCTCTACACTCTAACCACTAGGCTACCTGCCGCCTCTACACTCTAACCACTAGGCTACCCTGCCACCTCTACACTCTAACCACTAGGCTACCTGCCACCTCTACACTCTAACCACTAGGCTACCTGCCGCCTCTACACTCTAGCCACTAGGCTCCCTGCCTCCCCCTCTGATAGCTAACCCAGGGCTACCTACCGCCTCTACACTCTAGCCACTAGGCTCCCTGCCTCCCCCTCTGATAGCTAACCCAGGGCTACCTGCCGCCTCTACACTCTAGCCACTAGGCTCCCTGCCTCCCCCTCTGATAGCTAACCCAGGGCTACCTGCCGCCTCTACACTCTAACCACTAGGCTACCTGCCGCCTCTACACACTAACCACTAGGCTACCTGCCGCCTCTACACTCTAACCACTAAGCTAGCTGCCGCCTCTACACTCTAACCACTAGGCTACCTGCCACCTCTACACTCTAACCACTAGGCTACCTGCCACCTCTACACTCTAACCACTAGGCTACCTGCCACCTCTACACTCTAACCACTAGGCTACCTGCCACCTCTACACTCTAGCCACTACGCTCCCTGCCTCCCCCTCTGATAGCTAACCCAGGGCTACCTGCCAACTCTACACTCTAACCACTAGGCTACCTGCCGCCCCTACACTCTAGCCACTAGGCTCCCTGCCTCCCCCTCTGATAGCTAACCCAGGGCTCCCTGCCTCGCCCTCTGATAGCTAACCCAGGGCTCCCTGCCTCCCCCTCTGATAGCTAACCCAGGGCTCCCTGCCTCGCCCTCTGATAGCTAACCCAGGGCTCCCTGCCTCCCCCTCTGATAGTTAACCCAGGGCTCCCTGCCTCCCCTCTGATAGCTAACCCAGGGCTCCCTGCCTCCCCCTCTGATAGCTAACCCAGGTCTCCCTGCCTCCCCCTCTGATAGCTAACCCAGGGCTCCCTGCCTCCCCCTCTGATAGCTAACCCAGGGCTCCCTGCCTCCCCCTCTGATAGCTAACCCAGGGCTCCCTGCCTCCCCCTCTGATAGCTAACCCAGGGCTACCTGCCACCTCTACACTCTAACCACTAGGCTACCAGGGCCAGGCTGATGGGGCCAGAACAGCAGGAAACAAACAGGGTTCTGGTCAAAAGTAGTACTCTATATTGGCGCCCCTACTTGGGTTGTGCCGTGGCGAAGATCTTTGTGCGATATACTCGGCCTTGTCTCAGGATGGTAAGTTCATGGTTGAAGATATCCCTCTTGTGGTGTGGGGGCTGTGCTTTGGCAAAGTGGGTGGGGTTATATCCTATTCTCTCTCTCTCTCTCTCTTTCTTTCTCCCCCCTCTCTCTCTCTCTCCTTCTCTCTCAGGACTACCTGGCCTGATGACTCCTTGCTGTCCCCAGTCCACCTGGTCGTGCTGCTGCTCCAGTTTCAACTGTTCTGCCTGCGGCTATGGAACCCTGACCTGTTTACCGGACGTGCACCCTGTCCCAGACCTGCTGTTTTCAACTCTCTAGAGACAGCAGGAGTGGCAGAGATACTCCCAATGATCGGCTATGAAAAGCCAACTGACATTTACTCCTGAAGTGCTGACTTGCTGCACCCTCTACAACTACTGTGAGCATTAT
>NW_027039705.1:40000-57500 GCF_034236695.1 Oncorhynchus nerka | reverse complement strand
GGATAGAGGCGTGTTCCCTCTGCTGTCTCCTGAAGTCCACGATCAGCACCTTCTCCACTGCTGTTCCCGTCGATGTGGATAGAGGGCGTGTTCCCTCTGCTGTCTCCTGAAGTCCACGATCAGCACCTTCTCCACTGCTGTTCCCGTCGATGTGGATAGAGGCGTGTTCCCTCTGCTGTCTCCTGAAGTCCACGATCAGCACCTTCTCCACTGCTGTTCCCGTCGATGTGGATAGAGGCGTGTTCCCTCTGCTGTCTCCTGAAGTCCACGATCAACACCTTCTCCACTGCTGTTCCCGTCGATGTGGATAGAGGCGTGTTCCCTCTGCTGTCTCCTGAAGTCCACGATCAGCACATTCGCTTTGTTGACGTTGAGGGAGAGGTTATTTTCCTGCCAACACTCTCCGAGTGCCCTCACCTCCTCCCTGTAGGCCATCTCGTAGTTGCTGGTAATCAAGCCTACTACTGTTGTGTTGTCTGCAAACTTGATGATTGAGTTGCGCCTTCTTCACCACACTGTCTGTAGGGGGTGGAACCATTTCAGATAGTCAGTGATGTGTACGCCGAGGAACTTGAAGCTTTCCATCTTCTCCACTGTAGTCCCGTCGATGTGGATAGAGGCGTGTTCCCTCTGCTGTCTCCTGAAGTCCACGATCAGCACCTTCGTTTTGTTGACGTTGAGGAAGAGGTTATTTTCCTGCCAACACTCTCCGAGTGCCCTCACCTCCTCCCTGTAGGATGTCTCGTCCTTGTTGGTAAACTTGATGATTGAGCTGGAGGCGTGCATGGCCACACAGCATTGGTGAATAGGGATTACAGGAGGAGCACTCGCCCTTATGGGGCTGAGCCATAGCGAATTAACACAATTCTTACATATTCCTCTTGTCCAAATGGGCAGCTTCCAACTCCTCTCTCTGTCTGCCTTGTTCAGGCACAGTGCCCTTCAATAATGACTTGAATAGTTTTCAGAAACTATGGTCTTCACTCCCCTTGCCTTTTCCCCAAATAAATTGTGTTACAAAGTTACAAAAGATTCAATTAGTTTGGAAAGGCACACACCTGTCTACATAAGGTCATACAGTTGACATTGCATGTCAGAGCAAAAAACCAAGCCACGAGGTCGAAGGAATTATCCGTAGAACTCCGAAACAGGATTGTGTCGAGACACAGATCTGGGGAAGGGTACCAAAACATTATTGCAGCATTGAAGGTCCCCAAGAACACAGTGGCCTCCATCATTCTTAAATGGACGAAGTTTGGAACCACCAAGACTCTTCCTAGAGCTGGCCGCCCGGCCAAACTGAGCAATCAGGGAAGAATCCCCTTGGTCTGAGAGGTGACCAAGAACCAAATGGTCACTCTGACAGAGCTCCAGAGTTCCTCTGTGGAGATGGGAGAAAGTTTCAGAAGGACAACCATCTCTGCAGCACTCCACCAATCAGGCTTTTATGGTAGAGTGGCCAGACGGAAGCCGCTCCTCAGTAAAAGGCACATGACAGCCGACTTGGAATTTGCCAAAAGGCACCTAAAGGACTCTCAGAGCATGAGAAACAATATTTTCTGGTCTGATGAAACCAAGAATGAACTCTTTGGCCTGAATGCCAATTGTCACGTCTGGAGGAAACCTGGCACCATCCCTACGGTGAAGCATGGTGGTGGCAGCGTCACGTCTGGAGGAAACCTGGCACCATCCGTACGGTGAAGCATGGTGGTGGCAGCATCATGCTGTGGGGTATTTTTCAACGACAGGGACTGGGAGACTAGTCAGGATCGAGGGAAAGATGAACAGAGCAAAGTACAGAGTCATTACTGATGAAATCCTGCTCCAGAGCGCTCAGGACCTCAGACTGGGGTGAAGGTTCACCTTCCAATAGGACAACGACCCTAAACACAGAGCCAAGACAACGCAGGAGTGGCTTCGGGACAAGTCTCTGAAAGTCTTTGAGTGGCCCAGCCAGAGCCCGGACTTGAACCTTATCGAACATCCAACATCTCTGGAGACACCTGGAAATAGCTGAGCAGCAACACTCCCCATCCAACCTGACAGAGCTTGAGAGGATCTGCAGAGAAGAACGGGAGAAACTCCCCAAATACAGGTGTGCCAAGCTTGTAGCATCATACCTAAGAAGACTCGAGGCTGTAATTGCTGCCAAAGGTGCTTCAACAAAGTACTGAGTAAAGGGTCTGAATACTTATGGAAATGTGTCATTTCGTTTTTTTTTATTTATAATACATTTCAAAAATTTCTAAAAACCTGTTTTTGCTTTGTCTTTATGGGGTGTTGTGTGGAGACTGAAGAGGATTTTAAAATCCATTTTTAGAATAAGGCTGTAACTTAACAAAATGTGGAGAAAGTCAAGGGTTCTGAATACTTTCTGAATACGCTGTCTCAATAAACCAAAAAAATACAAGGAGTTTATTTTTGAGTTTATTTTGGACCCTGTGGGAAAAAAGGTTGGGAACCCCTTGGGGTAGGCTGCTATTGGACAGCCTGTTTGGGAACCCCTTGGGGTAGGCCGCTATTGGACAGCCTGTTTGGGAACCCCTTGGGGTAGGCTGCTATTGGACAGCCTGTTTGGGAACCCCTTGGGGTAGGCTGCTATTGGACAGCCTGTTTGGGAACCCCTTGGGGTAGGCCGCTATTGGACAGCCTGTTTGGGAACCCCTTGGGGTAGGCCGCTATTGGACAGCCTGTTTGGGAACCCCTTGGGGTAGGCCGCTATTGGACAGCCTGTTTGGGAACCCCTTGGGGTAGGCCGCTATTGGACAGCCTGTTTGGGAACCCCTTGGGGTAGGCCGCTATTGGACAGCCTGTTTGGGAACCCGTTGGGGTAGGCCGCTATTGGACAGCCTGTTTGGGAACCCCTTGGGGTAGGCTGCTATTGGACAGCCTGTTTGGGAACCCCTTGGGGTAGGCTGCTATTGGACAGCCTGTTTGTCGAAGGAACTTCCCCTGGTCAATCCATCCCTGCCTCTCAGATTTCACAGGACATAAAAACGCTGTTGTTATGATAGTACAGCTCTATTTCGGTGATCAATAGGTCGATAACTTGCCTAGTCATCTACTTGATCGCTCTATCGATTTGACATCTGATCTAAAAAGTGACATGTCATTTTGACTACTGGGCTATTGTGTCAGAATATTTTGTTTGCAAAATATGTTCATCGGATATCTACGTGATGTGAAATGCTGAACACATGCATAATATTTGCAGTGCCACACATTGATTCCTCTGCCACCAGTTTAGCCGGTGGATCCCCCAGTGGCGTCACAGAGAAACTGCCAGACAGAGAACCTGCCAGACAGAGAAACTGCCAGACAGAGAAACTGCCAGACAGAGAAACTGCCAGACATTCAGACAGGATATTTTTTTCAGAATGTCTCTTCAACATTAAAAAAGTAATTGTATTTAGGTGAAATGAGATTACTATTGTTTGTGAATAGGCTACTGGGTGGTTGTTGAGTTATTTGTGGAATAGCTGTGATAGAATGTTTCATAAACACCCTTCATACACCCTTCATACACCCTTTATACACCCTTCATACACCCTTCATACTCCCTTCATACTCCCTTCATACACCCTTCACACTCCCTTCATACTCCCTTCACACTCCCTTCACACTCCCTTCATACTCCCTACATACTCCCTTTATACACCCTTCATACACCCTTTATACACCCTTCACACTCCCTTCATACTCCCTACATACTCCCTTTATACACCCTTCATACACCCTTTATACACCCTTCACACTCCTTCACACTCCCTTCATACTCCCTACATACTCCCTTTATACACCCTTTATACACCCTTCATACTCCCTTTATACACCCTTCATACTCCCTTCACACTCCCTTCATACTCCCTTCATACACCCTTCATACACCCTTCATACTCCCTTCATACTCCCATCATACACCCTTCATACACCCTTCATACTCCCTACATACTCCTTCATACACCCTTCATACACCCTTCATACACCCTTCATACTCCCTACATACACCCTTCATACACCTTCATACACCCTTCATACTCCCTTCATACACCCTTCATACACCCTTCATACACCCTTCATACTCCCTACATACTCCCTTCATACACCTTCATACTCCCTTCATACACCCTTCATACACCCTTCATACTCCCTTTATACACCCTTCATACTCCCTTCACACTCCTTCATACTCCTTCATACACCCTTCATACTCCCTTCATACTCCCTTCACACTCCTTCATACTCCCTTCACACTCCCTTCATACACCCTTCATACACCCTTCATACTCCCTACATACTCCCTTCATACACCCTTCATACACCCTTCATACTCCCTACATACTCCCTTCATACACCCTTCATACACTCTTCATACACCCTTCATACTCCCTTCACACTCCCTTCATACACCCTTCATACACCCTTCATACTCCCTACATACTCCCTTCATACACCCTTCATACACCCTTCATACTCCCTTCATACACCCTTCATACACCCTTCATACACGCTTTATACTCCCTACATACTCCCTTTATACACCCTTCATACACCCTTTATACACCCTTCACACTCCCTTCATACTCCCTACATACTCCCTTTATACACCCTTCATACACCCTTTATACACCCTTCACACTCCCTTCACACTCCCTTCATACTCCCTACATACTCCTTTATACACCCTTTATACACCCTTCATACTCCCTTTATACACCTTCATACTCCCTTCACATTCCCTTCATACTCCTTCATACACCCTTCATACACCCTTCATACTCCCTTCATACTCCCTTCATACACCCTTCATACACCCTTCATACTCCTTCATACACCTCTTCATACACCCTTCATACACCCTTCATACTCCCTACATACACCCTTCATACACCCTTCATACACCCTTCATACTCCTTCATACACCCTTCATACACCCTTCATACACCCTTCATACTCCCTACATACTCCCTTCATACACCCTTCATACTCCCTTCATACACCCTTCATACACCCTTCATACTCCCTTTATACACCCTTCATACTCCCTTCACACTCCCTTCATACTCCCTTCATACACCCTTCATACTCCCTTCATACTCCCTTCACACTCCCTTCATACTCCCTTCACACTCCCTTCATACACCCTTCATACACCCTTCATACTCCCTACATACTCCCTTCATACACCCTTCATACACCCTTCATACTCCCTACATACTCCCTTCATACACCCTTCATACACTCTTCATACACCCTTCATACTCCCTTCACACTCCTTCATACACCCTTCATACACCCTTCATACTCCCTACATACTCCCTTCATACACCCTTCATACACCCTTCATACTCCCTTCATACACCCTTCATACACCCTTCATACACGCTTTATACTCCCTACATACTCCCTTCATACACCCTTCATACACCCTTCATACACCCTTCATACTCCCTTCATACACCCTTCACACTCCCTTCATACTCCCTTCACACTCCCTTCACACTCCCTTCATACTCCCTTCACACTCCCTACATACACCCTTCATACACCCTTCATACTCCCTTCATACACCCTTCATACTCCTTCATACACCCTTCATACACCCTTCATACTCCCTACATACTCCCTTCATACACCCTTCATACACCCTTCATACTCCTTCATACACCCTTCATACACCCTTCATACACGCTTCATACTCCCTACATACTCCTTCATACACCCTTCATACTCCCTTCATACACCCTTCATACTCCTTCATACACCCTTCATAGACCATTCATACTCCCTACTCCTTCATACACCTGCTTCATACACCCTTCATACACCCTTCATACTCCCTACATACTCCCTTCATACACCCTTCATACACCCTTCATACTCCCTACATACTCCCTTCATACACCCTTCATACACCCTTCATACTCCCTACATACTCCCTTCATACACCCTTCATACACCCTTCATACACCCTTCATACTCCTTCATACACCCTACATATTCCCTTCATACACCCTTCATACACCCTTCATACACCCTTCATACTCCCCTTCATACACCCTTCATACACCCTTCATACTCCCTTTATACACCCTTCATACTCCCTTCACACTCCCCTTCATACACCCTTCATACTCCCTTTATACACCCTTCATACTCCTTCATACACCCTTCATACTCCTTTATACACCCTTCATACTCCCTTCACACTCCCTTCATACACCCTTCATACACCTTCATACTCCCTACATACTCCTTCATACACCCTTCATACACCCTTCATACTCCCTTCACACTCCTTCATACACCCTTCATACACCCTTCATACTCCCTACATACTCCCTTCATACACCCTTCATACACCCTTCATACTCCCTTCATACACCCTTCATACACCCTTCATACTCCCTTCATACTCCCTTCATACACCCTTCATACACCCTTCATACACCCTTCATACTCCCTACATACTCCCTTCATACACCCTTCATATACCCTTCATACACCATTCATACTCCCTACATACTCCCTTCATACACCCTTCATACACCCTTCATATACCCTTCATACTCCCTACATACTCCCTTCATACACCCTTCATACACCCTTCATACTCCCTTCATACACCCTTCATACACCCTTTAACAGTGTTACTTACTTATTTTTCCCTGTCTCTTACTGGGCTCCAACCATGACATCATGACCTCTGTCTCGCAGACACACATTGACATCATGACCTCTGTCTCGCAGACACACATTGACATCATGACCTCTGTCTCGCAGACACACATTGACATCATGACCTCTGTCTCGCAGACACACATTGACATCATGACCTCCGTCTCGCAGACACACATTGACATCATGACCTCCGTCTCGCAGACACACATTGACATCATGACCTCTGTCTCCGACCTATGACCTCTGACCGCCAGCTTGACAACGCCTTAGTTAATTACGCTAACGAACGGTTAACGCTTCAAAAAAGCGGGAGTGGACACATTTCAATCTTGGGAGTGAGTTTAGAATGTTTACTCCGTTACACATTCTCTACGGCCCCACCCTTCAAACTAAACTATGTCTGGCAGGATGGTAGAGAAGGCCAAGAGTGTCAGCTGCTGCTAAAATTACCCCCTTTCCCATAACGCCTGCCGAATAGGCCCTTCTGCCCTGTCGCCCCCCGAGCCCAACGACAAACCGAGGCTCTGTTGTGGACGGATGGGGGTGGGCGGGGGTTCTGACAAGGAGGCCAAGGAGCTGAAGTAATCTGTGACAACATGTCAGAGTGCTCTCTGCAAACACCCAGGAGAAGAGAGGACAGAGAGAGAGGCCTGCCTGTAGCTCCCCTGACCCCTCCTCCACCAAAACAGTGACCGGGCCAGTTACTGTAATTAGAACTATGGAGGGAGAGGAGCTCTTCACTGATTGGATCATGTGTAAAGCCGTAGAGTGGCCCTGTGACGATAACATATATCTAGTCTCTTCCCAAAGCCGCTTCTGACTGAACCTGCTTTCAAATAATATGTGAAATAATTTCCAAAACGTTCTCTGTGCTGGAAAGAGCCTGTTGCAATGAATCCAATGGATATTGGGTCACAAAAATGCAACCCCCCACATATCTGGCACTACAGAATAGTATTTGAACCCAGGACTGGCGTCCCAGCAGCCAGCCTGTGCTAGCGCTGTGCTTCTCTCTAACTGAGGTTCAGACTGAACAACAAAACACAGAGTAACTCCAACTCTCTGCAACCCAAATGGCACCCTATTCACTTTATAGTACACTACTTTTGACCAGGGCCATTGCGTAGTGCCCTATATAGGGCATAGGGTGCCATTCGGTACACACACCATGGAGTTTTAGGAAAATTATGTTTTCAGGATACAAACAACAGTTAGAAAGGACACATTCTGCTGCCTCTACAGAGCTCTAGTGATTACATTATGCTGCCTCTAGTGATTACATTATGCTGCCTCTACAGAGATCTAGTGATTACATTATGCTGCCTCTATAGAGCTCTAGTGATTACATTATGCTGCCTCTACAGAACTCTAGTGATTACATTATGCTGCCTCTACAGAGCTCTAGTGATTACATTATGCTGCCTCTATAGAGCTCTAGCGATTACATTATGCTGCCTCTACAGAGATCTAGTGATTACATTATGCTGCCTCTAGTGATTACATTATGCTGCCTCTATAGAGCTCTAGTGATTACATTATGTTGCCTCTACAGAACTCTAGTGATTACATTATGCTGCCTCTACAGAGCTCTAGTGATTACATTATGCTGCCTCTACAGAGCTCTAGCGATTACATTATGCTGCCTCTACAGAGATCTAGTGATTACATTATGCTGCCTCTAGTGATTACATTATGCTGCCTCTACAGAGATCTAGTGATTACATTATGCTGCCTCTAGTGATTACATTATGCTGCCTCTATAGAGCTCTAGTGATTACATTATGCTGCCTCTACAGAGCTCTAGTGATTACATTATGCTGCCTCTACAGAACTCTAGTGATTACATTATGCTGCCTCTACAGAACTCTAGTGATTACATTATGCTGCCTCTATAGAGCTCTAGTGATTACATTATGTCGCCTCTACAGAGCTCTATGGATACTTTCTAAGGAAAGAAGGGGGAGGAGATGAGAGGGGACAAGGGGGACGAGAGAAGGGTGGAGGAGAGGGGAAAGAGAGGAAAGGGAGGAGAGAAGGGTGGAGGAGAGGGGAAAGAGAGGAGAGGAAAGGGAGGAGACGAGAGGAAAGGGAGGAGAGGAGAGGAAAGGGAGGCGAGGCGAGGGAAGGGAAGAGAGTAAAGGCCGGGGAGAGAGGACAGGAGGAGGGGGAGGAGGAGAGAGGAGGGGGAGGAGGAGAGGAGAGGGGAGTGGAGTGAGAAGAGGGGAGGGGAGGAAAGGGAGGAGAGTAAAGGCCGGGGAGAGAGGACAGGAGGAGGGGGAGGAGGAGGAGGAGGGGGAGGAGGAGAGGAGAGGGGAGTGGAGTGAGAAGAGAGGAGTGGGAAGAGGGGAGGGGAGGAAAGGAAAGGAGGGGAATGAAAGGAGGAGGGGGAGGAGGAGTGGAGTGAGAAGAGAGGAGTGGGAAGAGGGGAGGGGAGGAAAGGAAAGGAGGGGAGGAAAGGAAAGGAGGGGGAGGAAAGGAGAGTGCCATTCCTAAACCTTAACAAACCTGAAAAGTATGAATGGAAACTATCATGTATGAATGGAAACTATCATGTATGAATGGAAACTATCATGTATGACAACAGCCAGTCGGTCTTCCCTTTCGTTGTGGATCAAATCTGGCCTCATAAAGGGCTCTACTCTCTCTCTCTCTCTCTCTCTCTGTCTCTCTCTCTCTCTCTCTCTCTCTCTGCACTATATAGGGAATAGGGTTCCATAGGGCTCTGGTCTAAAGTAGTGCACTATATAGGGAATAGGGTTCCATAGGGCTCTGGTCTAAAGTAGGACACTATAGGAAATAGGGTTCTATAGGGCTTTGGTCTAAAGTAGGACAATATAGGGAATAGGGTTCTATAGGGGTCTGGTCTAAAGTAGTGCACTATATAGGGAATAGGGTTCCATAGGGCTCTGGTCTAAAGTAGGACACTATAGGGAATAGGGTTCCATAGGGCTCTAAAGTAGTGAATGGGGTACCACACTGTGTAGGTGGATCTCCATTAGAGAGCTGTTCTGACTCTATATATAACCTTTACAGAAACCCTCCTCACCTCAGTCATTAGACACTCACACCAAACCTGGCTTCAAATACTATTTGACATAATTTCAAGTACTGGATCAGTAGAATAGTTCAACACCGGCAAACCCCCCCTAATCTGGCACTTCAGACAGGCTAAATCTCAAATTATTTCAACGTTTTTAAATAGTGCTTGAAGCCAGATCTGACTCACACAACCACCCTTAAAGGAAGATTCCACTCAAATCTATATTTTGGTATATGTCAGCAATCAAGTTATCAAGATATGTAACTTTCAAAATACATACACTATCACAATATTACGCATTTTGCATCAAAACGCATTATACAGGGGGATGGTTTCTGTATTTTGAAAGTTACATATCTTGAAAACTTAATTGCTGACAATCAAAACAAAGAACAAATTGAACCAAAACCAAAACATTGTTTTTGGGTGGAGTTTCCCTTTAACACATGGTGCCTGCTAACATAATTCTATTGGAAAATGTTGAATGGGAATAAGTTTTACTAAAATGACAAAACAACCCTGTTGACCTTCGACCCCATGGCAGAATCTGTTGAGCTGTCTTCAGTTGAGTCAAGTATATACGGTAGTATTCATACTCCTGGGCTTTCTTCCACGTTTCGTTGTGTTAAAATTGACCCCATCTACACACCAATATCCTATAATGACACATTTGAAAACATGTTTTTACACATTTCTGAAAATGAAATACAGAAATATATAGTTTACAGAAGTATTCACACCCCTGAGTTAGTACTTTTGGAGAAGCACCTTTGGCGGCGATTACAGCTGTGAGTCTTTCTGGGTAAGTCTCTAAGAGCTGTGAGTCTTTCTGGGTAAGTCTCTAAGAGCTGTGAGTCTTTCTGGGTAAGTCTCTAAGAGCTGTGAGTCTTTATGGGTAAGTCTCTAAGAGCTGTGAGTCTTTCTGGGTAAGTCTCTAAGAGCTGTGAGTCTTTCTGGGTAAGTATCGAAGAGCTGTGAGTCTTTCTGGGTAAGTCTCTAAGAGCTGTGAGTCTTTCTGGGTAAGTCTCTAAGAGCTGTGAGTCTTTCTGGGTAAGTCTCTAAGAGCTGTGAGTCTTTCTGGGTAAGTCTCTAAGAGCTGTGTCTTTGGCGGTAAGTCTCTAAGAGCTGTGAGTCTTTCTGGGTAAGTCTCTAAGAGCTGTGAGTCTTTCTGGGTAAGTCTCTAAGAGCTGTGAGTCTTTCTGGGTAAGTCTCTAAGAGCTGTGAGTCTTTCTGGGTAAGTCTCTAAGAGCTGTGAGTCTTTCTGGGTAAGTCTCTAAGAGCTGTGAGTCTTTCTGGATAAGGCTCTAAGAGCTGTGAGTCTTTCTGGGTAAGTCTCTGAGAGCTTTCCATACCTGGATAGTGCAACATTTGACCATTAATCTTTTAAACATTCTCCAAGCTCTGGCAAATTGGTTGATGGTCATTGTCAGACAGCAATTTCCAGGTCTTGCCGTAGATTCTAAAGTAGGTTTAAGTCAAAATAGTAACTCGGCCACTCACAAACATGAACTGTCTTCTTCTAGTAAGTAACTCAAGTGTAGATTATGAATTGTTTTTTTTAGGTTGTTGACCTGCTTGAAAGGTGAATTCATCTCCCAGTGTCTGGTGGAAAGCAGACTGAACCAGGTTATTGTCCTGCTGAAAGGTGAATTCATCTCCCAGTGTCTGGTGGAAAGCAGACTGAACCCGGTATTCCGCTAGGATTTTGCCTGTGCTTAGCTCCATTCCGTATCTTGTTTTATCCTGAATAATTTCTTAAAGATTACAAGCATACCCACGATGCTTGAAAATATGATGAGAGGTACTCAGTAATGGGTTGTCTTGGATTTGTCCCAAACATAACACTTTGAACTGAGGACAAAGAGTTAATTGCTTTGCCACATTCTTTGCGGTATTGCTGTTGTGCCGTCCAAACAGGATGTTGATGCACAACTCAGAATGAGATGTAACAACTAGGGCTGGGAATGGGATGTAACAACTAGGGCTGGGAATGGGATGTAACAACTAGGGCTGGGAATGGGAAGTAACAACTAGGGCAGGGAATGAGATGTAACAACTAGGACTGGGAATGGGATGTAACAACTAGGGCTGGGAATGGGATGTAACAACTAGGGCTGGGAATGGGAAGTAACAACTAGGGCTGGGAATGAGATGTAACAACTAGGACTGGGAATGGGATGTAGCAACTAGGACTGGGAATGGGATGTAACAACTAGGACTGGGAATGGGAAGTAACAACTAGGGCTGGGAATGAGATGTAACAACTAGGACTGGGAATGGGATGTAACAACTAGGACTGGGATGTAACAACTAGGACTGGGAATGGGAAGTAACAACTAGGACTGGGAATGAGAAGTAACAACTAGGGCTGGGAATGGGAAGTAACAACTATGGCTGGGAATGAGAAGTAACAACTAGGACTGGGAATGAGATGTAACAACTAGGACTGGGAATGGGATGTAACAACTAGGACTGGGAATGGGAAGTAACAACTAGGACTGGGAATGGGAAGTAACAACTAGGGCTGGGAATGAGAAGTAACAACTAGGACTGGGAATGGGAAGTAACAACTAGGGCTGGGAATGAGAAGTAACAACTAGGACTGGGAAGTAACAACTAGGGCTGGGAATGAGAAGTAACACCTAGGACTGGGAATGAGAAGTAACAACTAGGGCTGGGAATGGGAAGTAACAACTAGGACTGGGAATGAGAAGTAACAACTAGGACTGGGAATGGGAAGTAACAACTAGGACTGGGAATGGGAAGTAACAACTAGGGCTGGGAATGAGAAGTAACAACTAGGACTGGGAATGGGAAGTAACAACTAGGGCTGGGAATGAGAAGTAACAACTAGGACTGGGAATGAGAAGTAACAACTAGGACTGGGAATGAGAAGTAACAACTAGGACTGGGAATGGGAAGTAACAACTAGGACTGGGAATGAGAAGTAACAACTAGGACTGGGAATGAGAAGTAACAACTAGGACTTGGAATGAGAAGTAACAACTAGGACTGGGAATGGGATGTAACAACTAGGGCTGGGAATGGGAAGTAACAACTAGGACTGGGAATGGGAAGTAACAACTAGGAGTGGGAATGAGAAGTAACAACTAGGACTGGGAATGGGATGTAACAACTAGGACTGGGAATGGGAAGTAACAACTAGGACTGGGAATGAGAAGTAACAACTAGGACTGGGAATGGGATGTAACAACTAGGACTGGGAATGGGAAGTAACAACTAGGACTGGGAATGGGAAGTAACAACTAGGACTGGGAATGGGATGTAACAACTAGGACTGGGAATGGGATGTAACAACTAGGACTGGGAATGGCAAGTAACAACTAGGACTGGGAAGTAACAACTAGGACTGGGAATGGGATGTAACAACTAGGACTGGGAATGGGATGTAACAACTAGGACTGGGAATGGGAAGTAACAACTAGGACTGGGAATGGGATGTAACATCTAGGACTGGGAATGGGAAGTAACAACTAGGACTGGGAATGGGAAGTAACAACTAGGACTGGGAATGGGAAGTAACAACTAGGGCTGGGAATGGGATGTAACAACTAGGACTGGGAATGAGAAGTAACAACTAGGGCTGGGAATGGGAAGTAACAACTAGGGCTGGGAATGGGAAGTAACAACTAGGACTGGGAATGGGATGTAACAACTAGGACTGGAAATGGGATGTAACAACTAGGACTGGGAAGTAACAACTAGGGCTGGGAAGTAACAACTAGGGCTGGGAATGGGATGTAACAACTAGGACTGGGAATGGGAAGTAACAACTAGGACTGGGAATGGGATGTAACAACTAGGACTGGGAATGGGATGTAACAACTAGGGCTGGGAATGGGAAGTAACAACTAGGACTGGGAATGGGATGTAACAACTAGGACTGGGAATGGGATGTAACAACTAGGACTGGGAATGGGATGTAACAACTAGGACTGGGAATGGGATGTAACAACTAGGACTGGGAATGGGATGTAACAACTAGGGCTGGGAATGGGATGTAACAACTAGGACTGGGAAGTAACAACTAGGACTGGGAATGGGATGTAACAACTAGGGCTGGGAATGAGATGTAACAACTAGGACTGGGAATGAGATGTAACAACTAGGACTGGGAATGGGATGTAACAACTAGGACTGGGAATGGGAAGTAACAACTATATTATCACCATACTATATTATCACCATACCATATCATCACCATACCATATTATCACCATACCATATTACCACCATACCATATTATCACCATACTATATTATCAGCATACTGAGAGACCTCACCATACCATATTATCACCATACCATATTATCACCATACTATATTATCAGCATACTGAGAGACCTCACCATACCATATTACCACCATACCATATTATCACCATACCATATTATCACCATACCATATTATCAGCATACTATATTATCACCATACTATATTATCACCATACCATATTATCACCATACCATATTATCACCATACTGAGAGACCATTTTATCACCATACCATATTATCACCATACCATATTATCACCATACTGAGAGACCATATTATCACCATACCATATTATCACCATACCATATTATCACCATACCATATTATCACCATACCATATTATCACCATACTATATTATCAGCATACTGAGAGACCTCACCATACCATATTATCACCATACCATATTAGCACCATACTGAGAGACCTCACCATACCATATTATCACCATACTGAGAGACCTCACCATACCATATTATCACCATACCATATTACCACCATACTGAGAGACCTCACCATACCATATTATCACCATACCATATTATCACCATACCATATTATCACCATACCATATTATCACCATACTGCCGATACCATATTACCACCATACCATATTATCACCATACCATATTATCACCATACCATATTATCACCATACTGAGAGACCTCACCATACCATATTATCACCATACTGAGAGACCTCACCATACCATATTATCACCATACCATATTATCACCATACCATATTATCACCATACCATATCATCACCATACCATATTATCACCATACCATATTATCACCATACTGCCGATACCATATTACCACCATACCATATTATCACCATACCATATTATCACCATACCATATTATCACCATACTATATTATCACCATACCATATTATCACCATACTATATTATCACCATACTATATTATCACCATACCATATTATCACCAGACCATATTATCACCATACCATATCATCACCATACCATATTATCACCATACCATATTATCACCATACCATATTATCACCATACCATATCATCACCATACCATATTATCACCATACTGAGAGACCTCACCATACCATATTATCACCATACTATATTATCACCATACTATATTATCACCATACCATATTATCACCATACCATATTATCACCATACCATATTATCACCATACCATATTATCACCATACCATATCATCACCATACCATATTATCACCATACCATATTATCACCATACTGAGAGACCTCACCATACCATATTATCACCATACCATATTATCACCATACTATATTATCACCATACCATATTATCACCATACCATATTATCACCAGACCATATTATCACCATACCATATTATCACCATACTATATTATCACCATACTATATTATCACCATACCATATTATCACCATACCATATTATCACCATACCATATTATCACCATACCATATTATCACCATACTGAGAGACCATATTATCACCATACTGAGAGACCTCACCATACCATATTATCACCATACCATATTATCACCAGACCATATTATCACCATACCATATCATCACCATACCATATTATCACCATACCATATTATCACCATACTGAGAGACCTCACCATACCATATTATCACCATACCATTTTATCACCAGACCATATTATCACCATACCATATTATCACCATACCATATTATCACCATACCATATTATCACCATACCATATTATCACCATACCATATTATCACCTCACCATATTATCACCATACTATATTATCACCATACCATATTATCACCATACTATATTATCACCATACTATATTATCACCATACTGAGAGACCTCACCATACCATATTATCACCATACTGAGAGACCTCACCATACCATATTATCACCATACCATATTATCACCTCACCATATTATCACCATACTATATTATTACCATACCATATTATCACCATACTATATTATCACCATACCATATTATCACCATACCATATTATCACCATACCATATTATCACCATACTATATTATCACCATACTATATTATCACCATACCATATTATCACCATACTATATTATCACCATACCATATTATCACCATACCATATTATCACCATACCATATTATCACCATACCATATTATCACCATACCATATTATCACCATACCATATTATCACCATACTGAGAGACCTCACCATACCATATTATCACCATACCATATTATCACCAGACCATATTATCACCATACCATATTATCACCATACCATATTATCACCTCACCATATTATCACCATACTATATTATCACCATACCATATTATCACCATACCATATTATCACCATACCATATTATCACCATACTATATTATCACCATACTATATTATCACCATACCATATTATCACCAGACCATATTATCACCATACCATATTATCACCATACCATATTATCACCTCACCATATTATCACCATACTATATTATCACCATACCATATTATCACCATACCATATTATCACCATACCATATTATCACCATACTATATTATCACCATACTATATTATCACCATACCATATTATCACCATACTATATTATCACCATACTATATTATTACCATACTATATTATCACCATACCATATTATCACCATACCATATTATCACCATACCATATTATCACCATACTATATTATCAGCATACTGAGAGACCTCACCATACCATATTATCACCATACCATATTAGCACCATACTGAGAGACCTCACCATACCATATTATCACCATACTGAGAGACCTCACCATACCATATTATCACCATACCATATTACCACCATACTGAGAGACCTCACCATACCATATTATCACCATACCATATTATCACCATACCATATTATCACCATACCATATTATCACCATACTGCCGATACCATATTACCACCATACCATATTATCACCATACCATATTATCACCATACCATATTATCACCATACTGAGAGACCTCACCATACCATATTATCACCATACTTGAGAGACCTCACCATACCATATTATCACCATACCATATTATCACCATACCATATTATCACCATACCATATCATCACCATACCATATTATCACCATACCATATTATCACCATACTGCCGATACCATATTACCACCATACCATATTATCACCATACCATATTATCACCATACCATATTATCACCATACTATATTATCACCATACCATATTATCACCATACTATATTATCACCATACTATATTATCACCATACCATATTATCACCAGACCATATTATCACCATACCATATCATCACCATACCATATTATCACCATACCATATTATCACCATACCATATTATCACCATACCATATCATCACCATACCATATTATCACCATACTGAGAGACCTCACCATACCATATTATCACCATACTATATTATCACCATACTATATTATCACCATACCATATTA
>NW_027039705.1:0-35000 GCF_034236695.1 Oncorhynchus nerka | reverse complement strand
AGCCTCCACATTGACTCTGTACCGGTACACCCTGTATATAGCCTCCACATTGACTCTGTACCGGTACCCCCTGTATATAGCCTCCACATTGACTCTGTACCGGTACCCCCTGTATATAGCCTCCACATTGACTCTGTACCGGTACACCCTGTATATAGCCTCCACATTGACTCTGTACCGGTACACCCTGTATATAGCCTCCACATTGACTCTGTACCGGTACCCCCTGTATATAGCCTCCACATTGACTCTGTACCGGTACCCCCTGTATATAGCCTCCACATTGACTCTGTACCGGTACCACCTGTATATAGCCTCCACATTGACTCTGTACCGGTACCCCCTGTATATAGCCTCCACATTGACTCTGTACCGTAACACCCTGTATATAGCCTCACTATTGTTATTTTACTGCTCTTCTTTAATTATTTGTAACTTTTATTTCCTAATTTTTTACTTAATTAACATGTATCTTTTCTTAAAACTCCACTGTTGGTTAAGGGGCTTGTATTCAGCATTTCACTGTAATGTCTACACTTGTTGTATTCGCCGCATGTGACTAATAAAGTTGGATTTGATTTGACTAACAGGTTGTTGTTATACTGTTTATTGTTTTTGTGTCAAACAAGAAAGGAACACAAACGTAAAAATGTACGTGTTATTTCAACGTGACTCATTACACATCAAGCAGCATACTGTAAAACATAAAAATTCAAACATACAGTAAATGTATTTTGCATATGCTAAGGAAGATAGTACTACTACTGTCTTCCTTAGTACTACTACTATCTTCCTTAGTACTACTACTATCTTCTTAGTACTACTACTGTCTTCCTTAGTACTACTACTATCTTCTTAGTACTACTACTGTCTTCCTTAGTACTACTACTGTCTTCCTTAGTACTACTACTATCTTCCTTAGTACTACTACTATCTTCTTAGTACTACTACTGTCTTCCTTAGTACTACTACTGTCTTCCTTAGTACTACTACTATCTTCCTTAGTACTACTACTATCTTCCTTAGTACTACTACTGTCTTCCTTAGTACTACTACTATCTTCCTTAGTACTACTACTATCTTCCTTAGTACTACTACTGTCTTCCTTAGTACTACTACTATCTTCTTAGTACTACTACTATCTTCCTTAGTACTACTACTGTCTTCCTCTTCTATCTTCTTAGTACTACTACTATCTTCTTAGTACTACTACTATCTTCCTTAGTACTACTACTATCTTCCTTAGTACTACTACTATCTTCCTTAGTACTACTACTATCTTCCTTAGTACTACTACTGTCTTCCTTAGTACTACTACTGTCTTCCTTAGTACTACTACTATCTTCCTTAGTACTACTACTATCTTCCTTAGTACTACTACTGTCTTCTACTACTATCTTCTACTACTACTATCTTCCTTAGTACTACTACTGTCTCCCTTAGTACTACTACTATCTTCCTTAGTACTACTACTATCTTCTTAGTACTACTACTATCTTCTTAGTACTACTACTATCTTCCTTAGTACTACTACTATCTTCCTTAGTACTACTACTATCTTCTTAGTACTACTACTATCTTCCTTAGTACTACTACTATCTTCTTAGTACTACTACTATCTTCCTTAGTACTACTACTATCTTCCTTAGTACTACTACTGTCTTCCTTAGTACTACTACTATCTTCTTAGTACTACTACTATCTTCCTTAGTACTACTACTATCTTCCTTAGTACTACTACTATCTTCCTTAGTACTACTACTATCTTCCTTAGTACTACTACTATCTTCTTAGTACTACTACTATCTTCCTTAGTGCTACTACTGTCTTCCTTAGTACTACTACTATCTTCCTTAGTACTACTACTATCTTCTTAGTACTACTACTTAGTACTACTACTGTCTTCCTTAGTACTACTACTATCTTCCTTAGTACTACTACTATCTTCCTTAGTACTACTACTATCTTCCTTAGTACTACTACTATCTTCCTTAGTACTACTACTATCTTCTTAGTACTACTACTATCTTCCTTAGTACTACTACTATCTTCCTTAGTACTACTACTATCTTCCTTAGTACTACTACTATCTTCTTAGTACTACTACTATCTTCCTTAGTACTACTACTATCTTCCTTAGTACTACTACTGTCTTCCTTAGTACTACTACTGTCTTCCTTAATTGCTACTACTATCTTCCTTAGTACTACTACTATCTTCCTTAGTACTACTACTATCTTCCTTAGTACTACTACTATCTTCCTTAGTACTACTACTATCTTCCTTAGTACTACTACTATCTTCTTTAGTACTACTACTGTCTTCCTTAGTACTACTACTGTCTTCCTTGCTTAGTACTACTACTATCTTCCTTAGTACTACTACTATCTTCCTTAGTACTGTCTTCCTTAGTACTACTACTATCTTCTTAGTACTACTACTATCTTCCTTAGTACTACTACTATCTTCCTTAGTACTACTACTATCTTCCTTAGTACTACTACTATCTTCCTTAGTACTACTACTATCTTCTTAGTACTACTACTATCTTCCTTAGTACTACTACTATCTTCCTTAGTACTACTACTGTCTTCCTTAGTACTACTACTGTCTTCCTTAGTACTACTACTATCTTCCTTAGTACTACTACTATCTTCCTTAGTACTACTACTATCTTCCTTAGTACTACTACTATCTTCCTTAGTACTACTACTATCTTCCTTAGTACTACTACTATCTTCTTTAGTACTACTACTGTCTTCCTTAGTACTACTACTGTCTTCCTTAGTACTACTACTATCTTCCTTAGTACTACTACTATCTTCCTTAGTACTACTACTGTCTTCCTTAGTACTACTACTATCTTCTTAGTACTACTACTATCTTCCTTAGTACTACTACTGTCTTCCTTAGTACTACTATCTTCTTAGTACTACTCTTCTTAGTACTACTACTATCTTCCTTAGTACTACTACTATCTTCCTTATCTATCTTCCTTAGTACTACTACTATCTTCTTAGTACTACTACTATCTTCCTTAGTACTACTACTATCTTCCTCTACTACTGTCTTCCTTAGTACTACTACTATCTTCTTAGTACTACTCTTCTTAGTACTACTACTATCTTCCTTAGTACTACTACTATCTTCTTAGTACTACTTATCTTCCTTAGTACTACTACTATCTTCTTAGTACTACTACTATCTTCCTTAGTACTACTACTATCTTCCTTAGTACTACTACTATCTTCCTTAGTACTACTACTATCTTCTTAGTACTACTACTATCTTCTTAGTACTACTACTATCTTCCTTAGTACTACTACTATCTTCTTAGTACTACTACTATCTTCCTTAGTACTACTACTATCTTCCTTAGTACTACTACTATCTTCTTAGTACTACTACTATCTTCCTTAGTACTACTACTATCTTCCTTAGTACTACTACTGTCTTCCTTAGTACTACTACTATCTTCTTAGTACTACTACTATCTTCCTTAGTACTACTACTATCTTCCTTAGTACTACTACTATCTTCCTTAGTACTACTACTATCTTCCTTAGTACTACTACTATCTTCTTAGTACTACTACTATCTTCCTTAGTACTACTACTGTCTTCCTTAGTACTACTACTATCTTCCTTAGTACTACTACTATCTTCTTAGTACTACTACTGTCTTCCTTAGTACTACTACTATCTTCTTAGTACTACTACTGTCTTCCTTAGTACTACTACTATCTTCCTTAGTACTACTACTATCTTCCTTAGTACTACTACTATCTTCCTTAGTACTACTACTATCTTCTTAGTACTACTACTATCTTCCTTAGTACTACTACTATCTTCTTAGTACTACTACTATCTTCCTTAGTACTACTACTATCTTCCTTAGTACTACTACTATCTTCCTTAGTACTACTACTATCTTCCTTAGTACTACTACTATCTTCCTTAGTACTACTACTATATTCCTTAGTACTACTACTGTCTTCCTTAGTACTACTACTGTCTTCCTTAGTACTACTACTATCTTCCGTAGTACTACTACTATCTTCCTTAGTACTACTACTATCTTCCTTAGTACTACTACTATCTTCCTTAGTACTACTACTATCTTCCTTAGTACTACTACTGTCTTCCTTAGTACTACTACTGTCTTCCTTAGTACTACTACTATCTTCCTTAGTACTACTACTATCTTCCTTAGTACTACTACTGTCTTCCTTAGTACTACTACTATCTTCTAGTACTACTATATCTTCCTTAGTACTACTACTATCTTCCTTAGTACTGCTACTATCTTCTTAGTACTACTACCATCTTCCTAGTACTACTACTATCTTCCTTAGTACTACTACTATCTTCTTAGTACTACTACTATCTTCCTTAGTACTACTACTATCTTCCTTAGTACTACTGTCTTCCTTAGTACTACTACTGTCTTCCTTAGTACTACTACTATCTTCCTTAGTACTACTACTATCTTCCTTAGTACTACTACTATCTTCCTTAGTACTACTACTATCTTCCTTAGTACTACTACTATCTTCCTTAGTACTACTACTATCTTCTTTAGTACTACTACTGTCTTCCTTAGTACTACTACTGTCTTCCTTAGTACTACTACTATCTTCCTTAGTACTACTACTATCTTCCTTAGTACTACTACTGTCTTCCTTAGTACTACTACTATCTTCTTAGTACTACTACTATCTTCCTTAGTACTACTACTGTCTTCCTTAGTACTACTACTATCTTCTTAGTACTACTACTATCTTCCTTAGTACTACTACTATCTTCCTTAGTACTACTACTATCTTCCTTAGTACTACTACTATCTTCCTTAGTACTACTACTATCTTCTTAGTACTACTACTATCTTCCTTAGTACTACTACTATCTTCCTTAGTACTACTACTGTCTTCCTTAGTACTACTACTATCTTCTTAGTACTACTACTATCTTCTTAGTACTACTACTATCTTCCTTAGTACTACTACTATCTTCTTAGTACTACTACTATCTTCCTTAGTACTACTACTATCTTCTTAGTACTACTACTATCTTCCTTAGTACTACTACTATCTTCCTTAGTACTACTACTATCTTCCTTAGTACTACTACTATCTTCTTAGTACTACTACTATCTTCTTAGTACTACTACTATCTTCCTTAGTACTACTACTATCTTCTTAGTACTACTACTATCTTCCTTAGTACTACTACTATCTTCCTTAGTACTACTACTATCTTCTTAGTACTACTACTATCTTCCTTAGTACTACTACTATCTTCCTTAGTACTACTACTGTCTTCCTTAGTACTACTACTATCTTCTTAGTACTACTACTATCTTCCTTAGTACTACTACTATCTTCCTTAGTACTACTACTATCTTCCTTAGTACTACTACTATCTTCCTTAGTACTACTACTATCTTCTTAGTACTACTACTATCTTCCTTAGTACTACTACTGTCTTCCTTAGTACTACTACTATCTTCTTAGTACTACTACTGTCTTCCTTAGTACTACTACTATCTTCTTAGTACTACTACTGTCTTCCTTAGTACTACTACTATCTTCCTTAGTACTACTACTATCTTCCTTAGTACTACTACTATCTTCCTTAGTACTACTACTATCTTCTTAGTACTACTACTATCTTCCTTAGTACTACTACTATCTTCTTAGTACTACTACTATCTTCCTTAGTACTACTACTATCTTCCTTAGTACTACTACTATCTTCCTTAGTACTACTACTATCTTCCTTAGTACTACTACTATCTTCCTTAGTACTACTACTATATTCCTTAGTACTACTACTGTCTTCCTTAGTACTACTACTGTCTTCCTTAGTACTACTACTATCTTCCGTAGTACTACTACTATCTTCCTTAGTACTACTACTATCTTCCTTAGTACTACTACTATCTTCCTTAGTACTACTACTATCTTCCTTAGTACTACTACTGTCTTCCTTAGTACTACTACTGTCTTCCTTAGTACTACTACTATCTTCCTTAGTACTACTACTATCTTCCTTAGTACTACTACTGTCTTCCTTAGTACTACTACTATCTTCTTAGTACTACTACTATCTTCCTTAGTACTACTACTGTCTTCCTTAGTACTACTACTATCTTCTTAGTACTACTACCATCTTCCTTAGTACAACTACTATCTTCCTTAGTACTACTACTATCTTCCTTAGTACTACTACTATCTTCCTTAGTACTACTACTATCTTCCTTAGTACTACTACTGTCTTCCTTAGTACTACTACTATCTTCCTTAGTACTACTACTATCTTCCTTAGTACTACTACTGTCTTCCTTAGTACTACTACTATCTTCTTAGTACTACTACTATCTTCCTTAGTACTACTACTGTCTTCCTTAGTACTACTACTATCTTCTTAGTACTACTACTATCTTCCTTAGTACTACTACTATCTTCCTTAGTACTACTACTATCTTCCTTAGTACTACTACTGTCTTCCTTAGTACTACTACTGTCTTCCTTAGTACTACTACTATCTTCCTTAGTACTACTACTATCTTCCTTAGTACTACTACTGTCTTCCTTAGTACTACTACTGTCTTCCTTAGTACTACTACTATCTTCTTAGTACTACTACTATCTTCCTTAGTACTACTACTGTCTTCCTTAGTACTACTACTATCTTCTTAGTACTACTACTATCTTCCTTAGTACTACTACTATCTTCCTTAGTACTACTACTGTCTTCCTTAGTACTACTACTATCTTCTTAGTACTACTACTATCTTCTTAGTACTACTACTATCTTCCTTAGTACTACTACTATCTTCCTTAGTACTATTACTATCTTCCTTAGTACTACTACTATCTTCCTTAGTACTACTACTATCTTCCTTAGTACTACTACTATCTTCCTTAGTACTACTACTATCTTCCTTAGTACTACTACTGTACTGTATGTTAAATCAAGTGTAAGGAATAGATGAAGAAACTGTTCATATACAGTCAAATCTAAATCATCTAAGTCAAGAAATAAATTGCGAAAAATAAAATCAGTCATGTCTTGTGTTTTGGTCCGGCCACAGATTTTCATCAACATCGCAGGCGATATTCTCCTTGGCCCGACAGCGGAGGAAATGTCTTCTGGCATGACTCATCCAACCCCTGTCAGGACTGGAATGTTACCACAGGCCTCCACTGTAGCCTGGAGAAGGTCATACATACGTTCATGGGGTTTGCGATCATACACCTTCCACCGCCATGCTGAAAACAACTCCTCAGTGGGGTTGAGAAATGGGGAAT
Source organism: Oncorhynchus nerka (assembly GCF_034236695.1). Lineage (NCBI taxonomy): Eukaryota > Metazoa > Chordata > Actinopteri > Salmoniformes > Salmonidae > Oncorhynchus > Oncorhynchus nerka. The sequence goes on along the minus strand of NW_027039705.1, from coordinate 27,688 downwards.
ATGGTGGGAGATATAGAACTGTAAAACCTGAGATGGTCATGGAACCAGTTGAGAACCTGAGCAGCCCGATGGAAACTCAAATTAGAACATACATTTGCTGCTCAGGACCACCTGGCCCTCTCTGCTCAGGACCACCTGGCCCTCTCTACTCAGGATCACCAGGCCCTCTCTACTCAGGACCACCTGGCCCTCTCTACTCAGGATCACCTGGCCCTCTCTGCTCAGGACCACCTGGCCCTCTCTACTCAGGACCACCTGGCCCTCTCTACTCAGGACCACCTGGCCCTCTCTACTCAGGATCACCTGGCCCTCTCTGCTCAGGACCACCTGGCCCTCTCTGCTCAGGACCACCTGGCCCTCTCTACTCAGGACCACCTGGCCCTCTCTACTCAGGATCACCAGGCCCTCTCTACTCAGGACCACCTGGCTCTCTCTGCTCAGGATCACCTGGCCCTCTCTGCTCAGGTTCACCTGGCCCTCTCTACTCAGGATCACCTGGTGTCTCTCAGCTCAGGATCACCTGGCCCTTCTACTCAGGATCACCTGGCCCTTCTACTCAGGATCACCTGGTGTCTCTCAGCTCAGGATCACCTGGCCCTCTCTGCTCAGGACCACCTGGCCCTCTCTGCTCAGGACCACCTGGCCCTCTCTACTCTGGCTGAAAAACATTGTCATGTAAGGTTTTCAGGAAATGAAGGAGATGGGCAGAGTTCTATGGTCCAAGGGTGGCTTAGAGATGGACAACCCCATTGTGGCTCATAGCTGCGCATATGGTGACATTTTCCCCCGCGCTGACCAGGTACCTCAATGATGGCACGTTGACCAATGATGTTCCTTCCTCTCCTCTCCGTCTTTGCTAAATTGAATCCAGCCTAATCTATGAGTATGAGTCCCTTGGGGATGGGACTTGTATCCAACTCCATGGTATTCAGTAAATACTGTAATCACTGTATAGTAAAGTTCACTGTCAACATCAATGAGTCGCTAATGTTTTAATAATAAGAGAGTAACACTAGAGCATTAATTACTTGCATTCTCCACCGTTTATCCTTCACTCTTTAGGAATTCCTTTTCCGATGGGACTCTGTAGATGTGCTTCATCCGGAGATGGTGTTTGTTAAAGGATGACGGCTACGGTTGATGAGCTCACTCTGATGTCATGTAGGATGACGGAGGTTTTCCAATCATCTGTTGTTGGATTTCAGTCTTTATGGTTTTATTTTTCAGGGGCGGCAGGGTAGTCTAGTGGTTAGAGCGTTGGACTAGTAACCGGAAGGTTGCAAGTTCAAACCCCCAAGCTGACAAGGTACAAATCTGTCGTTCTGCCCCTGAACAGGCAGTTAACCCACTGTTCCAAGGCCGTCATTGAAAATTAGAATTTGTTCTTAACTGACTTGCCTAGTTAAATAGAGGTAAAATAAAAAAAAAGGGCCAGGTGATCCTGATTAAATAAAACATTTTTTTTTTTTAAATGTAACTACCATTTGCACAATGGCAGCCTCCTGTTGGTCTGTAAACAGACCCGTTCTACCACGTACGTGGTGGTCGTCTCAGTTCTACAACAACATAGCATACAGTACAGTAAACACTACAGTAATATGTCTGCGGTACAAACCTCTTCTCATTGTGGAACGTCCGGATGATGGATGCTACGGTGAAGCTGCTCAGATTGGGCTGCACTCACTGCCCAGCCTCTCTGCAGGGTCAAACCATGGTCTGCCCAGCCTCTCTCTCGAGGTCAAACCATGGTCTGCCCAGCCTCTCTCTCGAGGTCAAACCATGGTTGACCACATGGTCTGCCCAGCCTCTCTGCAGGGTCAAACCATGGTTGACCACATGGTCTGCCCAGCCTCTCTGCAGGGTCAAACTATGGTCTGCCAAGCCTCTCTCTCAAGGTCAAACCATGGTTGACCACATGGTCTGCCCAGCCTCTCTCTCAAGGTCAAACCATGGTTGACCACATGGTCTGCCCAGCCTCTCTCTCAAGGTCAAACCATGGTTGACCACATGGTCTGCCCAGCCTCTCTGCAGGGTCAAACCATGGTTGACCACATGGTCTGCCCAGCCTCTCTCTCATGGTCAAACCATTGCTGACCACATGGTCTGCCCAGCCTCTCTCAGGGTCAAACCATTGTTGACCACATGGTCTGCCCAGCCTCTCTCAGGGTCAAACCATGGTTGACCACATGGTCTGCCCAGCCTCTCTCAAGGTCAAACCATGGTTGACCACATGGTCTGCCCAGCCTCTCTCAAGGTCAAACCATGGTTGACCACATGCTCTGCCCAGCCTTTCTCTCAAGGTCAAACCATGGTTGACCACATGGTCTGCCCAGCCTCTCTCAAGGTCAAACCATGGTTGACCACATGGTCTGCCCAGCCTCTCTCAAGGTCAAACCATGGTTGACCACATGGTCTGCCCAGCCTCTCTCGTGGTTTAACCATGGTTGACCACATGGTCTGCCCAGCCTCTCTGCAGGGTCAAACCATGGTTGACCACATGGTCTGCCCAGCCTCTCTCTCTCGAGGTCAAACCATGGTTGACCACATGGTCTGCCCAGCCTCTCTCTCGAGGTCAAACCATGGTTGACCACATGGTCTGCCCAGCCTCTCTGCAGGGTCAAACCATGGTCTGCCCAGCCTCTCTCAAGGTCAAACCATGGTTGACCACATGGTCTGCCCAGCCTCTCTCTCGAGGTTTAACCATGGTCTCCCCAGCCTCTCTCTCGAGGTTTAACCATGGTTGACCACATGGTCTTCCCAGCCTCTCTCTCGAGGTCAAACCATGGTTGACCACATGGTCTGCCCAGCCTCTCTCCCTCGAGGTTTAACCATGGTTGACCACATGGTCTGCCCAGCCTCTCTCTCGAGGTTTAACCATGGTTGACCACATGGTCTGCCACAGTAGCCTGAATTTCATCAGATATTACTCTCCTTGTTCATGGTCTTCCACCACCTCTTCCTCCACCTCCAAGAGAGGAGAGGAGAGAAGAGAGAGGCTTCTATAGTCTCTGGCTCTGTGTTGTCTTGGCTGTGTGCTTAGAGTCATTGTCCTTTTGGAAGGTGAACCTTTGCCCCAGTCTGAGGTCCATCCCCACAGCATGATGCTGCCACCACCATGCTTCACCGTAGGAATGGTGTCAGATTCCCTCCAGATGTGACGCTTGGCATTCAGGTCAAAGAGTTCAATCTTGGTTTCATTAGACCAGAGAATCTTGTTTCTCATGGTCTGAGAGTCTTTAGGTGCCTTTTGGTAAACTCCAAGTGGGCTGTCATGTGCCTTTTACTGAGGAGTGGCTTCCGTCTGGCCACTCTACCATAAAGGTCTGATTGGTGGAGTGCTGCAGAGATGGTGGACTCCAATCAAGATGTAGAAACATCTCAAGAATGATTAATGGAAACAGGATGCACCTGAGCTCAAATTCCAGTCTCATAGCAAAGGTTGACAATGCTTACATAAATAAAATATTTCTGTTTTAAATATCTAACTCATTTGCAACATTTCTAAAAACCTCTTTCACTTTGTCATTATGGGGCATTGTGATGTCATTATGGGCTATTGTGATGTCGTTATAGGGCATTGTGATGTCATTATGGGGCATTGTGATGTCATTATGGGGCATCGTGATGTCATTATGGGCTATTGTGATGTCATTATGGGGCATTGTGATGTCATTATGGGCTATGGTGACGTCATTATAGGGCATTGTGATGTCATTATGGGGCATTGTGATGTCATTATGGGCTATTGTGATGTCATTATGGGGCATTGTGATGTCATTATGGGGCATTGTGTGTAGATTGCTTAGGATGTTCTTCATTTTTAAAATCCATTTTAGAATAAGGCTGTAATGTAACAAAAGTCAAGGGGTCTGAATACTTTCCGAAGTCACTGCATATGCACACACACTGACTCACAGATCTTTACACACACTGACTCACAGATCTTTACACACACTGACTGACAGATCTTTACACACACTGACTCACAGATCTTTACACACACTGACTCACAGATCTTTACACACACTGACTCACAGATCTTTACACACACTGACTCACAGATCTTTACACACACTGACTGACAGATCTTTACACACACTGACTGACAGATCTTTACACACACTGACTCACAGATCTTTACACACACTGACTCACAGATCTTTACACACACTGACTCACATATCTTTACACACACTGACTCACAGATCTTTACACACACTGACTCACAGATCTTTACACACACTGACTCACAGATCTTTACACACACTGACTCACAGATCTTTACAAACACTGACTCACAGATCTTTACACACACTGACGTACAGAGTCTCAGCCTCAGTGTGAGATAGGAGCTTATTATGCCCAGCCCTTTACACCAGCACACTGACTGTCAGATTGTGACTGAAGCCTACAGCTACATATGCCCAGTCCCCAGACCTATACACACCCTGACTCACTGACTGTCAGACTGGAGTTAGCTACACGTCCCCGGCTCCCGATTTGACTAGACATCCAAGAAGCAGTGGCAGAGGGAGGGGGACTGGGGGGGGGTCAGTGGGGACTGGGGGGGGTCAGTGGGGACTGGGGGGACTGGGGGGGTCAGTGGGGACTGGGGGGGACTGGTGGGGACTGGGGGGTCAGTGGGGACTCGGGGGGTCAGTGGGGACTGGGGGGTATTAGAGTTCCCACTGACCCCTCTCTTCACCCTTCCATTACCCCTTCCCCCTCTTTATCCCTCTTTCATCACATCCGTCCTGTTCAAGCTCACGAGTGGAGGGATACAAAACACTCCATATATGGTGAAAAGGCTGCATGAGGCAGGGCAGCCACACAAGCAGTCAGTCTGCAGCGCTACTCAGGAGTAATGCTCATGGGAATACATAAAAATGCATTGGATGTTCTGAGAACAAACTACCCTGGCTGGGAGCCTGCATGCAGAGTTGTCTACGTGGTGGAGTCCCATTGGAAGACAATAGAAACTGGATTTTTTGGAGTTTGAATAGTAGAGAGTTAATAACATGGGATTGTTTATATTTAACCTTTGGTAAAATAAAAGAACAAATTCTTATTTTCAATGACGGCCTACCAGGGAACAGTGGGTTCCCACCTATACACATCCGGTTACTAGTTGGACTAGTAACCGGAAGGTTGTAAGTTCAGATCCCGAGCTGACAAGGTACAAATCTGTCGTTCTGCCCCTGAACTGCCTGTTCAGGGGCAGAACGACAGATTTGTACCTTGTCAGCTCGGGGATTTGAACTTGCAACATTCCGGTTACTAGTCCAACACTCTAACCACTAGGCTACCTGCCGCCTCTACACTCTAACATCTAGGCTACCTGCCGCCTCTACACTCTAACCACTAGGCTACCTGCCGCCTCTACACTCTAACATCTAGGCTACCTGCCGCCTCTACACTCTAACCACTAGGCTACCTGCCGCCTCTACACTCTAACATCTAGGCTACCTGCCGCCTCTACACTCTAACCACTAGGCTACCCTGCCGCCTCTACACTCTAACCACTAGGCTACCCTGCCACCTCTACACTCTAACCACTAGGCTACCTGCCGCCTCCACACTCTAACCACTAGGCTACCTGCTGCCTCTACACTCTAACCACTAGGCTACCTACCTCCTCTACACTCTACCCACTAGACTACCCTGCCACCTCTACACTCTAACCACTAGGCTACCCTGCCACCTCTACACTCTAACCACTAGGCTACCCTGCCACCTCCACACTCTAACCACTAGGCTACCCTGCCACCTCTACACTCTAACCACTAGGCTACCCTGCCACCTCTACACTCGAACCACTAGGCTACCTGCCACCTCTACACTCTAACCACTAGGCCACCCTGCCACCTCTACACTCTAACCACTAGACTACCTGCCACCTCTACACTCTAACCACTAGGCTACCTACCTCCTCTACACTCTAACCACTAGGCTACCTGCCTCCTCTACACTCTAACCACTAGGCTACCCTGCCGCCCCTACACTCTAACCACTAGGCTACCCTGCCTCCTCTACACTCTAACCACTAGGCCACCCTGCCTCCTCTACACTCTAACCACTAGGCTACCTGCCTCCTCTACACTCTAACCACTAGGCTACCCTGCCGCCCCTACACTCTAACCACTAGGCTACCCTGCCACCTCTACACTCTAACCACTAGGCTACCTGCCACCTCTACACTCTAACCACTAGGCTACCCTGCCACCTCTACACTCTAACCACTAGGCTACCCTGCCACCTCTACACTCTAACCACTAGGCTACCTACCTCCTCTACACTCTAACCACTAGGCTACCCTGCCACCTCTACACTCTAACCACTAGGCTACCCCGCCGCCTCTACACTCTAACCACTAGGCTACCCTGCCACCTCTACACTCTAACCACTAGGCTACCTGCCTCCTCTACACTCTAACCACTAGGCTACCCGCCACCTCTACACTCTAACCATTAGGCTACCCTACCACCTCTACACTCTAACCACTAGGCTACCCTGCCTCCTCTACACTCTAACCACTAGGCTACCCTACCACCTCTACACTCTAACCACTAGGCTACCCTGCCACCTCTACACTCTAACCACTAGACTACCTGCCACCTCTACACTCTAACCACTAGGCTACCTGCCACCTCTACACTCTAACCACTAGGCTACCTGCCTCCTCTACACTTTAACCACTAGGCTACCCTGCCACCTCTACACTCTAACCACTAGGCCACCCTGCCACCACTACACTCTAACCACTAGGCCACCCTGCCTCCTCTACACTCTAACCACTAGGCTACCTGCCACCTCTACACTCTAACCACTAGGCTACCTGCCACCTCTACACTCTAACCACTAGGCTACCCTGCCACCTCTACACTCTAACCACTAGGCTACCTGCCACCTCTACACTTTAACCACTAGGCCACCCTGCCTCCTCTACACTCTAACCACTAGGCTACCTGCCACCTCTACACTTTAACCACTAGGCTACCCTGCCTCCTCTACACTCTAACCACTAGGCCACCCTGCCACCTCTACACTCTAACCACTAGGCCACCCTGCCTCCTCTACACTCTAACCACTAGGCTACCCTGCCGCCTCTACACTCTAACCACTAGGCTACCCTGCCACCCCTACACTCTAACCACTAGGCTACCTGCCTCCTCTACACTCTAACCACTAGGCTACCCTGCCTCCTCTACACTCTAACCACTAGGCTACCCTGCCACCTCTACACTCTAACCACTAGGCTACCCTGCCACCTCTACACTCTAACCACTAGGCTACCCTGCCACCTCTACACTCTAACCACTAGGCTACCCTGCCACCTCTACACTCTAACCACTAGGCTACCCTGCCACCTCTACACTCTAACCACTAGGCTACCTGCCTCCTCTACACTCTAACCACTAGGCTACCCTGCCACCTCTACACTCTAACCACTAGGCTACCTGCCACCTCTACACTCTAACCACTAGGCTACCTGCCACCTCTACACTCTAACCACTAGGCTACCTGCCTCCTCTACACTCTAACCACTAGGCTACCCTGCCACCTCTACACTCTAACCACTAGGCTACCTGCCACCTCTACACTCTAACCACTAGGCTACCCTGCCACCTCTACACTCTAACCACTAGGCTACCTGCCACCTCTACACTCTAACCACTAGGCTACCTGCCACCTCTACACTCTAACCACTACCCTGCCACCTCTACCCTGGCTACCTGCCTCTACACTCTAACCACTAGGCTACCCTGCCTCCTCTACACTCTAACCACTAGGCTACCCTGCCACCTCTACACTCTAACCACTAGGCTACCCTGCCACCTCTACACTCTAACCACTAGGCTACCTGCCACCTCTACACTCTAACCACTAGGCTACCTGCCACCTCTACACTAACCACTAGGCTACCCTGCAACCTCTACACTCTAACCACTAGGCTACCTGCCACCTCTACACTCTAACCACTAGGCTACCTGCCTCCTCTACACTCTACACTCTAACCACTAGGCTACCCTGCCACCTCTACACTCTAACCACTAGGCTACCCTGCCACATCTACACTCTAACCACTAGGCTACCTGCCTCCTCTACACTCTAACCACTAGGCTACCCGCCACCTCTACACTCTAACCACTAGGCTACCCTACCACCTCTACACTCTAACCACTAGGCTACCCTGCCACCTCTACACTCACTCTAACCACTAGGCTACCCTGCCTCCTCTACACTCTAACCACTAGGCCCCACTCTGCCACCTCTACACTCTAACCACTAGGCTACCCTGCCTCTCCCTTTAACTACACTCTAACCACTAGGCTGCCACCACTACACTCTAACCACTAGGCTGCCACCTCTGCACTCTAACCACTAGGCTACCCTGCCACCTCTACACTCTAACCACTAGGCTACCTCCACCTACACTCTAACCACTAGGCCACCCTGCCTCCTCTACACTCTAACCACTAGGCTACCCTGCCACCTCTACACTCTAACCACTAGGCTACCCTGCCACCTCTACACTCTAACCACTAGGCTACCTGCCACCTCTACACTTTAACCACTAGGCCACCCTGCCTCCTCTACACTCTAACCACTAGGCTACCTGCCACCTCTACACTTTAACCACTAGGCTACCCTGCCTCCTCTACACTCTAACCACTAGGCCACCCTGCCACCTCTACACTCTAACCACTAGGCCACCCTGCCTCCTCTACACTCTAACCACTAGGCTACCCTGCCGCCTCTACACTCTAACCACTAGGCTACCCTGCCGCCCCTACACTCTAACCACTAGGCTACCTGCCTCCTCTACACTCTAACCACTAGGCTACCTGCCTCCTCTACACTCTAACCACTAGGCTACCCTGCCACCTCTACACTCTAACCACTAGGCTACCCTGCCACCTCTACACTCTAACCACTAGGCTACCCTGCCACCTCTACACTCTAACCACTAGGCTACCCTGCCACCTCTACACTCTAACCACTAGGCTACCCTGCCACCTCTACACTCTAACCACTAGGCTACCTGCCTCCTCTACACTCTAACCACTAGGCTACCCTGCCACCTCTACACTCTAACCACTAGGCTACCTGCCACCTCTACACTCTAACCACTAGGCTACCTGCCACCTCTACACTCTAACCACTAGGCTACCTGCCTCCTCTACACTCTAACCACTAGGCTACCCTGCCACCTCTACACTCTAACCACTAGGCTACCTGCCACCTCTACACTCTAACCACTAGGCTACCCTGCCACCTCTACACACTCTAACCACTAGGCTACCTGCCTCCTCTACACTCTAACCACTAGGCTACCTGCCACCTCTACACTCTAACCACTAGGCTACCCTGCCACCTCTACACTCTAACCACTAGGCTACCTGCCTCCTCTACACTCTAACCACTAGGCTACCCTGCCTCCTCTACACTCTAACCACTAGGCTACCCTGCCACCTCTACACTCTAACCACTAGGCTACCCTGCCACCTCTACACTCTAACCACTAGGCTACCTGCCACCTCTACACTCTAACCACTAGGCTACCTGCCACCTCTACACTCTAACCACTAGGCTACCCTGCCACCTCTACACTCTAACCACTAGGCAACCTGCCACCCCTACACTCTAACCACTAGGCTACCCTGCCACCTCTACACTCTAACCACTAGGCTACCCTGCCACCTCTACACTCTAACCACTAGGCTACCCTGCCACCTCTACACTCTAACCACTAGGCTACCCTGCCACCTCTACACTCTAACCACTAGGCTACCCTGCCACCTCTACACTCTAACCACTAGGCCACCCTGCCACCTCTACACTCTAACCACTAGTCTACCCTGCCACCTCTACACTCTAACCACTAGGCTACCCTGCCACCTCTACACTCTAACCACTAGGCTACCCTGCCTCCTCTACACTCTAACCACTAGGCTACCCTGCCACCTCTACACTCTAACCACTAGGCTACCCTGCCACCTCTACACTCTAACCACTAGGCTACCCTGCCACCTCTACACTCTAACCACTAGGCCACCCTGCCGCCCCATGGAGAGTTAATAACATGGGATTGTTGCTATGGGGATCAAGCACTCGCAAACCCTTATTATTGTGTTTTTAGAAACTTGACTTTTTTTATAGTTTATATTATTTATTTGCGTTATTTGAGAAGAAAAAAAAAATACATTGATGGGAATTTTATAAGGGAATATATATATAATATATGTTTTGGTAAAAAATACAAAATCATCTCAATATTATTCATTTTCATGCTCCCGTAGCAAAGATCCCAATTTATAGATTCTAAAGACTGGCAAAAATGTATATTACCTAAAAAAAAAAGTATAGTATGTAGTGTCTTGCGATATCCCTCTGTGACTTTAAACAATATTTCTCTCAAAACTTCGATTCCTAAAAGATGTGTCCTGAGACTTTGGTTTAATCCGTCAGATTGGTCTAAAATCCTAAAGGAATCAGGAATGTGCAGGGTCTATATCATAAGGACCACTTATTCAGGTCCTCATTACATCTAGTGTCGATACAGTCTGGAAAGTTCTCTACTGTTGATTTAAACAAACAAACAGTATTTGGAATCACCATGGTCAAATCAAATCAAAGTTTATTTGTCACGTGCGCCGAATACAACCGGTGTAGTAGACCTTACAGTGAAATGCTGAATACAACAGGTGTAGTAGACCTTACAGTGAAATGCTGAATACAACAGGTGTAGTAGACCTTACAGTGAAATGCTGAATACAACAGGTGTAGTAGACCTCACAGTGAGATGCTGAATACAACAGGTGTAGTAGACCTTACAGTGAAATGCCGAATACAACCGGTGTAGTAGACCTTACAGTGAAATGCTGAATACAACCGGTGTAGTAGACCTTACAGTGAAATGCTGAATACAACAGGTGTAGTAGACCTCACAGTGAAATGCTGAATACAACAGGTGTAGTAGACCTTACAGTGAAATGCTGAATACAACCGGTGTAGTAGACCTTACAGTGAAATGCTGAATACAACCGGTGTAGTAGACCTTACAGTGAAATGCTGAATACAACCGGTGTAGTAGACCTTACAGTGAAATGCTGAATACAACAGGTGTAGTAGACCTTACAGTGAAATGCTGAATACAACCGGTGTAGTAGACCTTACAGTGAAATGCTGACTTACAGGCTCTAACCAATAGTGCCAAAAAGGTGTCAGGTGAACAATAGGTAGGTAAATAAATAAAACAACAGTAAAAAGACAGGCTATATACAGTAGAGAGGCTAAATACAGTAGAGAGGCTATATACAGTAGAGAGGCTATAAACAGTAGACAGGCTATATACAGTAGAGAGGCTATATACAGTAGAGAGGCTATAAACAGTAGACAGGCTATATACAGTAGAGAGGCTACATACAGTAGAGAGGCTATATACAGTAGAGAGGCTATATACAGTAGAGAGGCTATATACAGTAGAGAGGCTATATACAGTAGAGAGACTATATACAGTAGAGAGGCTATAAACAGTAGACAGGCTATATACAGTAGAGAGGCTACATACAGTAGAGAGGCTATATACAGTAGAGAGGCTATATACAGTAGAGAGGCTATATACAGTAGAGAGGCTCTATACAGTAGAGAGGCTATATACAGTAGAGAGGCTATACACAGTAGAGAGGCTATATACAGTAGAGAGGCTATATACAGTAGATAGGCTCTATACAGTAGAGAGGCTCTATACAGTAGAGAGGCTATATACAGTAGAGGGGCTATATACAGTAGAGGCTATATACAGTAGAGAGGCTATATACAGTAGAGGGGCTATATACAGTAGAGGCTATATACAGTAGAGAGGCTATATACAGTAGAGAGGCTATATACAGTAGAGAGGCTATATACAGTAGAGAGGCTATATACAGTAGAGGCTATATACATTAGAGAGGCTATATACAGTAGTGAGGCTATATACAGTAGAGGCTATATACAGTAGAGGGGCTATATACAGTAGAGGCTATATACAGTAGAGAGGCTATATACAGTAGAGGGGCTATATACAGTAGAGGCTATATACAGTAGAGAGGCTATATACAGTAGAGAGGCTATATACAGTAGAGAGGCTATATACAGTAGAGAGACTATATACAGTAGAGGCTATATACATTAGAGAGGCTATATACAGTAGTGAGGCTATATACAGTAGACAGGCTATATACAGTAGAGAGGCTATAAAAGTAGCGAGGCTATAAAAGTAGCGAGGCTATATACAGTAGAGAGACTATATACAGTAGAGGGGCTATATACAGTAGTGAGGTCATATACAGTAGAGAGGCTATATACAGTAGAGAGGTCATATACAGTAGAGAGGCTCTATACAGTAGAGAGACTATATACAGTAGAGAGGCTATATACAGTAGAGGGGCTACATACAGTAGAGAGGCTATATACAGTAGACAGGCTATATACAGTAGCGAGGCTATATACAGTAGAGAGGCTATATACAGTAGAGAGGCTATATACAGTAGAGAGGCTATATACAGTAGAGGGGCTATATACAGTAGAGAGGCTACATACAGTAGAGGCTATATACAGTAGCGAGGCTATATACAGTAGAGGGGCTATATACAGTAGAGAGGCTACATACAGTAGAGAGGTTATATACAGTAGATAGGCTATATACAGTAGAGAGGCTATATACAGCAGAGAGGCTATATACAGTAGAGAGGTTATATACAGTAGATAGGCTATATACAGTAGAGAGGCTATATACAGTAGAGAGGCTATATACAGTAGAGAGGCTATATACAGCAGAGAGGCTATATACAGTAGAGAGGTTATATACAGTAGATAGGCTATATACAGTAGAGAGGCTATATACAGTAGTGAGCCTATATACAGTAGAGAGGCTATATACAGCAGAGAGTCTATATACAGTAGAGAGGCTATATACAGTAGAGAGGCTATATACAGTAGAGAGGTTATATAGAGTAGATAGGCTATATACAGTAGTGAGCCTATATACAGTAGTGAGCCTATATACAGTAGAGAGGCTCTATACAGTAGAGAGGCTCTATACAGTAGAGAGGCTATATACAGTAGTGAGGCTCTATACAGTAGAGAGGCTATATACAGTAGAGAGGCTCTATACAGTAGAGAGGCTATATAGAGTAGATAGGCTATATACAGTAGAGAGGCTCTATACAGTAGAGAGGCTATATACAGTAGTGAGGCTCTATACAGTAGAGAGGCTATATACAGTAGAGAGGCTCTATACAGTAGAGAGGCTATATACAGTAGTGAGGCTATATACAGTAGAGAGGCTATATACAGTAGAGAGGCTATATACAGTAGAGAGGCTATATACAGTAGAGAGGCTCTATACAGTAGAGAGGCTATATACAGTAGAGAGGCTCTATACAGTAGAGAGGCTATATACAGTAGTGAGGCTCTATACAGTAGAGAGGCTATATACAGTAGTGAGGCTCTATACAGTAGAGAGGCTATATACAGTAGAGAGGCTCTATACAGTAGAGAGGCTCTATACAGTAGAGAGGCTATATACAGTAGAGAGGCTATATACAGTAGAGAGGCTATATACAGTAGTGAGGCTCTATACAGTAGAGAGGCTATATACAGTAGTGAGGCTCTATACAGTAGAGAGGCTATATACAGTAGAGAGGCTATATACAGTAGAGAGGCTATATACAGTAGAGAGGCTATATACAGTAGAGGGGCTATATACAGTAGAGAGGCTACATACAGTAGAGGCTATATACAGTAGCGAGGCTATATACAGTAGAGGGGCTATATACAGTAGAGAGGCTACATACAGTAGAGAGGTTATATACAGTAGATAGGCTATATACAGTAGAGAGGCTATATACAGCAGAGAGGCTATATACAGTAGAGAGGTTATATACAGTAGATAGGCTATATACAGTAGAGAGGCTATATACAGTAGAGAGGCTATATACAGTAGAGAGGCTATATACAGCAGAGAGGCTATATACAGTAGAGAGGTTATATACAGTAGATAGGCTATATACAGTAGAGAGGCTATATACAGTAGTGAGCCTATATACAGTAGAGAGGCTATATACAGCAGAGAGTCTATATACAGTAGAGAGGCTATATACAGTAGAGAGGCTATATACAGTAGAGAGGTTATATAGAGTAGATAGGCTATATACAGTAGTGAGCCTATATACAGTAGTGAGCCTATATACAGTAGAGAGGCTCTATACAGTAGAGAGGCTCTATACAGTAGAGAGGCTATATACAGTAGTGAGGCTCTATACAGTAGAGAGGCTATATACAGTAGAGAGGCTCTATACAGTAGAGAGGCTATATAGAGTAGATAGGCTATATACAGTAGAGAGCTCTATACAGTAGAGAGGCTATATACAGTAGTGAGGCTCTATACAGTAGAGAGGCTATATACAGTAGAGAGGCTCTATACAGTAGAGAGGCTATATACAGTAGTGAGGCTATATACAGTAGAGAGGCTATATACAGTAGAGAGGCTATATACAGTAGAGAGGCTATATACAGTAGAGAGGCTCTATACAGTAGAGAGGCTATATACAGTAGAGAGGCTCTATACAGTAGAGAGGCTATATACAGTAGTGAGGCTCTATACAGTAGAGAGGCTATATACAGTAGTGAGGCTCTATACAGTAGAGAGGCTATATACAGTAGAGAGGCTCTATACAGTAGAGAGGCTCTATACAGTAGAGAGGCTATATACAGTAGAGAGGCTATATACAGTTATATACAGTAGAGAGGCTATATACAGTAGTGAGGCTCTATACAGTAGAGAGGCTATATACAGTAGTGAGGCTCTATACAGTAGAGAGGCTATATACAGTAGAGAGGCTATATACAGTAGAGGGGCTATATACAGTAGAGAGGCTATATACAGTAGAGAGGCTATATACAGTAGAGAGGCTATATACAGTAGAGAGGCTATATACAGTAGAGAGGCTATATACAGTAGAGAGGCTACATACAGTAGAGAGGCTATATACAGTAGAGAGGCTATATACAGTAGAGAGGCTATATACAGTAGAGAGGCTATATACAGTAGAGAGGCTACATACAGTAGAGAGGCTATATACAGTAGAGAGGCTATATACACTAGAGAGGCTACATACAGTAGAGAGGCTATATACAGTAGAGAGGCTATATACAGTAGAGAGGCTATATACAGTAGAGAGGCTATATACACTAGAGAGGCTATATACAGTAGAGAGGCTATATTCAGTAGAGAGGCTACATACAGACACCGGTTAGTCAGGCTGACTGAGGTAGTATGTACATGGAGATATGGTTAAAGTGACTATGCATATATGATGAACAGAGAGTAGCAGTAGGGTAAAAGAGGGGTTGGTGGGTGGTGGGACACGATGCAGATAGCCCGGTTAGCCAATGTGTGGGAGCACTGGTTGGTCGGGCCAATTGAGGTAGTATGTACATGAATGTATAGTTAAAGTGACTATGCATATATGATGAACAGAGAGTAGCAGTAACGTAAAAGAGGGGTTGGCGGGTGGTGGGACACAATGCAGATAGCCCGGTTAGCCAATGTGTGGGAGCACTGGTTGGTCGGGCCAATTGAGGTAGTATGTACATGAATGTATAGTTAGTGACTATGCATATATGATAAACAGAGAGCAGCAGCAGCAGCGTCACAATCATAAACTCTCTGCCTGATAGATAAAAATAGAATATTCATTTTCATTCAAATATATGGGTTGTTTTCCCCCGATGGGGCAGAAACTTTATATTGAATACAAGGACTTGTAACACTCGTCTGATGAAGAATGAGTGGACCAACGTGCAGCGTGGTGCGTGTTCATTATGTTTATTTAAATCTGAACAAAAATAACAAAGCAAGAAAAGGTGCGGACTCCGGACGCAAAACCTAACTCTAATGGGGAGGGTCCGGGTGGGCTTCCTTTACGGCGGCGGCTCTGGTGTGGGATGTAGACCCCCCTCCGCCTTTGGCTCCCCCACTTTGGTGGCGCCTCTGGTGCGGGGACCCTCGCCGCCGACCCCGGATTGGGGACCCTCGCTGCAGGCGCCGGACTGGGCACACTCGTTGCAGGCCCCGGACTGGGCACCCTCGTTGCAGGACCCGGACTGGTGGCCGTCTCTGGAGGCTCCGGACGGGAGGTCGTCTCTTGAGGCTCCGGACTGGAGGTCGTCTCTGGAGGATCCGGACTGGAGGCCGTCTCTGGAGGTCGTCTCTTGAGGCTCCGGACTGGAGGCCGTCTCTGGAGGTCGTCTCTTGAGGCTCCGGACTGGAGGTCATCTCTGGAGGCTCCGGACTGGAGGTCGTCTCTTGAGGCTCCGGACTGGAGGTCGTCTCTTGAGGCTCCGGACTGGAGATCATCTCTGGAGGCTCCGGACTGGAGGCCGTCTCTGGAGGCTCCGGACTGGAGGCCGTCTCTGGAGGTCGTCTCTTGAGGCTCCGGACTGGAGGTCATCTCTGGAGGCTCCGGACTGGAGACCGTCTCTGGAGGTCGTCTCTGGAGGCTCCGGACTGGAGGTCGTCTCTGGAGGCTCCGGACTGGAGGCCGTCTCTGGAGGTCGTCTCATGAGGCTCCGGACTGGAGACCGTCTCTGGAGGTCGTCTCTTGAGGCTCCGGACTGGAGGTCGTCTCTGGAGGCTCCGGACTGGAGATCATCTCTGGAGGCTCCGGACTGGAGGCCGTCTCTGGAGGCCCCGGACTGGAGGTCGTCTCTGGAGGCTCCGGACTGGAGGTCATCTCTGGAGGCTCCGGACTGGAGGCCGTCTCTGGAGGTCGTCTCTTGAGGCTCCGTACTGGAGGTCGTCTCTGGAGGCTCCGGACTGGAGGTCGTCTCTTGAGGCTCCGGACTGGAGGTCAGCTTTAGCTGCTTCCAGTTCCTCCCGTGGACGGTGATGCTCCCCAGCCTGCCTCCAGGGTCCTTTCCCGTCCAGGATTTCCTCCCAAGTCCATGAAACCTGAACCCTCTGCTTCTCCTTACCACGCTGTTTGGTCCGCTTGTGGTGGGGGGTTCTGTAACACTCGTCTGATGAAGAATGAGTGGACCAACGTGCAGCGTGGTACGTGTTCATTATGTTTATTTAAATTTGAACACTAGAACAAAAATAACAAAGCGATAAACGAACAGTTCTGTAAGGTAACTACAACTATACAGAAAACAACTACCCACACACCCAGGTGGGAAAAAGGCTACCTAAGTATGATTCTCAATCAGAGACAACGATAGACAGCTGCCTCTGATTGAGAACCATACCCGGCCAAACACAAAGAAATAGAAAACATAGAAATAAAGAAACTAGAATGCCCACCCTAGTCACACCCTGGCCTAACCACACTAGAGAATAAAAGCCTCTCTATGGCCAGGGCGTGACATGACTGTACAGTAGCTGACACTTTGGTCAATCAAAATGTATATTTCAAATGTTTCAAGAATCGCTGAGCTCTAAAACACCCGTTTTTTTTCTCAGGCTGTGTAACATAGCATGAGATCAGCTATAAAACTGTAGACACCTTGTAGAGTCCACGCCCCGATGTATTGAGGCTGTTCTGAGGGCTAAAGGGGGTGCAACTCAAAATTAGGAAGGTGTTCCTTATGTTTTATATATAAAGTGTTGCTAATGTTTCGTACACTCAGTGTATGTGTGTTAGTGTGTCAGAGCTATAAACATGGGAGACAACATAATCTGCCAAAAACAAATAGAGAACACATAAGAAACAACAATAACAACAACAAAAAAGATATTGCTCAAATTTACAGTCAGCTGGATTGGCATGTACCCCTCAAGAGAACCTTCCATACTCTGCCTGCTACGAGGCTCTAACCTTCCATACTCTGCCTGCTACTAGGCTCTAACCTTCCATACTCTGCCTGCTACGAGGCTCTAACCTTCCATACTCTGCCTGCTACGAGGCTCTAACCTTCCATACTCTGCCTGCTACGAGGCTCTAACCTTCCATACTCTGCCTGCTACGAGGCTCTAACCTTCCATACTCTGCCTGCTACGAGGCTCTAACCTTCCATACTCTGCCTGCTACGAGGCTCTAACCTTCCATACTCTGCCTGCTACTAGGCTCTAACCTTCCATACTCTGCCTGCTACGAGGCTCTAACCTTCCATACTCTGCCTGCTACGAGGCTCTAACCTTCCATACTCTGCCTGCTACTAGGCTCTAACCTTCCATACTCTGCCTGCTACTAGGCACTACCCTTCCATGCTCTGCCTGCTACTAGGCTCTAACCTTCCATACTCTACCTGCTACGAGGCGCTAACCTTCCATACTCTGCCTGCTACTAGGCTCTAACCTTCCATACTCTGCCTGCTACGAGGCTCTAACCTTCCATACTCTGCCTGCTACTAGGCTCTAACCTTCCATACTCTGCCTGCTACGAGGCTCTAACCTTCCATACTCTGCCTGCTACTAGGCTCTAACCTTCCATACTCTGCCTGCTACTAGGCTCTAACCTTCCATACTCTGCCTGCTACTAGGCTCTAACCTTCCATACTCTGCCTGCTACGAGGCTCTAACCTTCCATACTCTGCCTGCTACGAGGCTCTAACCTTCCATACTCTGCCTGCTACGAGGCTCTAACCTTCCATACTCTGCCTGCTACTAGGCTCTAACCTTCCATACTCTGCCTGCTACGAGGCGCTAACCTTCCATACTGCCTGCTACTAGGCTCTAACCTTCCATACTCTGCCTGCTACTAGGCACTACCCTTCCATGCTCTGCCTGCTACTAGGCCCTAACCTTCCATACTCTACCTGCTACGAGGCGCTAACCTTCCATACTCTGCCTGCTACTAGGCTCTAACCTTCCATACTCTGCCTGCTACGAGGCTCTAACCTTCCATACTCTGCCTGCTACTAGGCTCTAACCTTCCATACTCTGCCTGCTACGAGGCTCTAACCTTCCATACTCTGCCTGCTACTAGGCTCTAACCTTCCATACTCTGCCTGCTACGAGGCTCTAACCTTCCATACTCTGCCTGCTACGAGGCTCTAACCTTCCATACTCTGCCTGCTACTAGGCTCTAACCTTCCATACTCTGCCTGCTACGAGGCGCTAACCTTCCATACTCTGCCTGCTACTAGGCTCTAACCTTCCATACTCTGCCTGCTACTAGGCACTACCCTTCCATGCTCTGCCTGCTACTAGGCTCTAACCTTCCATACTCTACCTGCTACGAGGCGCTAACCTTCCATACTCCCTGCTACTAGGCTCTAACCTTCCATACTCTGCCTGCTACGAGGCTCTAACCTTCCATACTCTGCCTGCTACTAGGCTCTAACCTTCCATACTCTGCCTGCTACTAGGCTCTAACCTTCCATACTCTGCCTGCTACTAGGCTCTAACCTTCCATACTCTGCCTGCTACGAGGCTCTAACCTTCCATACTCTGCCTGCTACTAGGCTCTAACCTTCCATACTCTGCCTGCTACTAGGCTCTAACCTTCCATACTCTACCTGCTACGAGGCGCCAACCTTCCATACTCTGCCTGCTACTAGGCTCTAACCTTCCATACTCTGCCTGCTACTAGGCTCTAACCTTCCATACTCTGCCTGCTACTAGGCTCTAACCTTCCATACTCTGCCTGCTACGAGGCTCTAACCTTCCATACTCTGCCTGCTACTAGGCTCTAACCTTCCATACTCTGCCTGCTACTAGGCTCTAACCTTCCATACTCTGCCTGCTACTAGGCTCTAACCTTCCATACTCTGCCTGCTACTAGGCTCTAACCTTCCATACTCTGCCTGCTACGAGGCTCTAACCTTCCATACTCTGCCTGCTACGAGGCTCTAACCTTCCATACTCTGCCTGCTACTAGGCTCTAACCTTCCATACTCTGCCTCTAAGGCGCTAACCTTCCATACTCTGCCTGCTACTAGGCTCTAACCTTCCATACTCTGCCTGCTACTAGGCACTACCCTTCCATGCTCTGCCTGCTACTAGGCTCTAACCTTCCATACTCTGCCTGCTACGAGGCGCTAACCTTCCATACTCTGCCTGCTACTAGGCTCTAACCTTCCATACTCTGCCTGCTACGAGGCTCTAACCTTCCATACTCTGCCTGCTACTAGGCTCTAACCTTCCATACTCTGCCTGCTACTAGAACCTGCTCTAACCTTCCATACTCTGCCTGCTACTAGGCTCTAACCTTCCATACTCTGCCTGCTACGAGGCTCTAACCTTCCATACTCTGCCTGCTACGAGGCTCTAACCTTCCATACTCTGCCTGCTACTAGGCTCTAACCTTCCATACCTGCCTGCTACTAGGCACTGCCTGCTACTAGGCTCTAACCTTCCATACTCTGCCTGCTACTAGGCACTAACCTTCCATGCTCTGCCTGCTACTAGGCTCTAACCTTCCATACTCTACCTGCTACGAGGCGCTAACCTTCCATACTCTGCCTGCTACTAGGCTCTAACCTTCCATACTCTGCCTGCTACGAGGCTCTAACCTTCCATACTCTGCCTGCTACTAGGCTCTAACCTTCCATACTCTGCCTGCTACGAGGCTCTAACCTTCCATACTCTGGCTACTAGGCTCTAACCTTCCATACTCTGCCTGCTACGAGGCTCTAACCTTCCATACTCTGCCTGCTACTAGGCTCTAACCTTCCATACTCTGCCTGCTACTAGGCTCTAACCTTCCATACTCTGCCTGCTACTAGGCTCTAACCTTCCATACTCTGCCTGGCTAACCTTCCATACTCTGCCTGCTACGAGGCTCTAACCTTCCATACTCTGCCTGCTACTAGGCTCTAACCTTCCATACTCCTGCCTGCTACTAGGCTCTAACCTTCCATACTCTACCTGCTGAGGCGCTAACCTTCCATACTCTGCCTGCTACTAGGCTCTAACCTTCCATACTCTGCCTGCTAGGCTCTAAACTTCCATACTCTGGCTCTAAACTTCCATACTCTGCCTGCTACTAGGCTCTAACCTTCCATACTCTGCCTGCTACTAGGCTCTAAACTTCCAACCTGCCTCTACTAGGCTCTAACCTTCCATACTCTGCCTGCTACTAGGCTCTAACCTTCCATACTCTGCCTGCTACTAGGCTCTAACCTTCCATACTCTGCCTGCTACGAGGCTCTAACCTTCCATACTCTGCCTGCTACGAGGCTCTAACCTTCCATACTCTGCCTGCTACTAGGCTCTAACCTTCCATACTCTGCCTGCTACTAGGCTCTAACCTTCCATACTCTGCCTGCTACTAGGCTCTAACCTTCCATACTCTGCCTGCTACGAGGCTCTAACCTTCCATACTCTGCCTGCTACTAGGCTCTAACCTTCCATACTCTGCCTGCTACTAGGCTCTAACCTTCCATACTCTGCCTGCTACGAGGCTCTAACCTTCCATACTCTGCCTGCTACGAGGCTCTATGTCACCAGTTAGTGGGCATCACAGTTACAAAAGCTACATTGTTACGCCGTCTCTTTGCTCATGACCTCATCACTGAGCCAGCACCGCACGGTAATGTCTTCCAGATGTGCTGCTGTGGAGCTCACACATACAGCTGACTAGCTGGGAATCAGAGACCGAACACACATACAGCTAACTAGCTGGGAATCAGAGACCGAACACACATACAGCTAACTAGCTGGGACACATACAGCTAACTAGCAATCAGAGACAGCTGACTAGCTGGGAATCAGAGACCGACACACATACAGCTAACTAGCTGGGAATCAGAGACCGAACACACATACAGCTGACTAGCTGGGAATCAGAGACCGAACACACATACAGCTAACTAGCTGGGAATCAGAGACCGAACACATACAGCTGACTAGCTGGGAATCAGAGACCGAACACACATACAGCTAACTAGCTGGGAATCAGAGACCGAACACATACAGCTGACTAGCTGGGAATCAGAGACCGAACACACATACAGCTAACTAGCTGGGAATCAGAGACCGAACACACACACAGCTAACTAGCTGGGAATCAGAGACCGAACACATAGCTGACTAGCTGGGAATCAGAGACACACATACAGCTGACTAGCTGGGAATCAGAGACATACAGCTGACTAGCTGGGAATCAGAGACCGAACACACATACAGCTAACTAGCTGGGAATCAGAGACCGAACACACATACAGCTGACTAGCTGGGAATCAGAGACCGAACACATACAGCTGACTAGCTGGGAATCAGAGACCGAACACACATACAGCTAACTAGCTGGGAATCAGAGACCAAACACATACAGCTGACTAGCTGGGAATCAGAGACCGAACACACATACAGCTAACTAGCTGGGAATCAGAGACCGAACACACATACAGCTGACTAGCTGGGAATCAGAGACCGAACACACATACAGCTGACTAGCTGGGAATCAGAGACCGAACACATACAGCTGACTAGCTGGGAATCAGAGACCGAACACACACAGCTGACTAGCTGGGAATCAGAGACCGAACACACATACAGCTAACTAGCTGGGAATCAGAGACCGAACACATACAGCTGGGAATCAGAGACCGAACACACATACAGCTGACTAGCTGGGAATCAGAGACCGAACACACACACACACACACACACACACACACACACACACACACACACACACACACACACACACACACACACACACACACACACACACACACACACACACAGCTACTAAACAGAGGGAGAGAAGGGCGTTATTAATCCTGTGAAGTATAACAGCGTGTTTTAGGGGGTTGTTTTGTCAGCCAGTAGAAATTCCTCACGTCCTCCTCAACAGCCGACCGCTGTGCGTCCATATATGGAGATAAAGGGGCAATCCGCTGCTTTTATGCGTCCATATATCGAGATAAAGGGGCAATCCGCTGCTTTTATGTTAATAATATACTCTGAGGGCTCTACATTAACCAACCTATTTAACTAACCTAACTCTACTTTAACTAACCTAACTGTAGTTTTACTAACCTAACTCTACTTTAACTAACCTAACTCTACTTTAACTAACCTAACTGTAGTTTAACTAACCTAACTCTATTGTAACTAACCTAACTCTACTTTAACTAACCTAACTCTACTTTAACTAACCTAACTGTAGTTTAACTAACCTAACTCTACTTTAACTAACCTAACTCTACTTTAACTAACCTAACTGTAGTTTTACTAACCTAACTCTATTGTAACTAACCTAACTCTACTTTAACTAACCTAACTCTACTTTAACTAACCTAACTGTAGTTTAACTAACCTAACTCTATTGTAACTAACCTAACTCTACTTTAACTAACCTAACTCTACTTTAACTAACCTAACTGTAGTTTAACTAACCTAACTCTATTTTAACTAACCTAACTCTACTTCAACTAACCTAGCTCTAGTTTAACTAACCTAACTCTACTTTAACTAACATAACTCTACTTTAACTAACCTAACTCTATTTTAACTAACCTAACTCTATTTTAACTAACCTAACTCTACTGTAACAAACGTAACTCTACTTTAACTAACCTAACTCTACTTTAACTAACCTAACTCTACATTAACTAACCTAACTCTACATTAACTAACCTAACTCTACTGTAACTAACCTAACTCTACTTTAACTAACCTAACTCTACTTTAACTAACCTAACTCTACTTTAACTAACCTAACTCTACATTAACTAACCTAACTCTACTTTAACTAACCTAACTCTAGTTTAACTAACCTAACTCAATGTTGAGTCAGCGCAGGCGGTAGTGCTATAGGTCCAGTGGTATGGCAGAAGTATTGTTGCTATTTCCACTATCAAAACGATCGGCGCCCTTGCTGTTGTTGGCTCGAAAGGGCCTTGCTGTTGTTGGCTCGAAAGGGCCTTACTGTTGTTGGCTCGAAAGGGCCTTACTGTTGTTGGCTCGAAAGGGCCTTGCTGTTGTTGGCTCGAAAGGGCCTTGCTGTTGTTGGCTCGAAAGGGCCTTGCTGTTGTTGGCTCGAAAGGGCCTTGCTGTTGTTGGCTCCAAAGGGCCTTACTGTTGTTGGCTCGAAAGGGCCTTGCTGTTGTTGGCTCGAAAGGGCCTTGCTGTTGTTGGCTCGAAAGGGCCTGGCTGTTGTTGGCTCGAAAGGGCCTGGCTGTTGTTGGCTCGAAAGGGCCTTGCTGTTGTTGGCTCGAAAGGGCCTGGCTGTTGTTGGCTCGAAAGGGCCTTGCTGTTGTTGGCTCGAAAGGGCCTTGCTGTTGTTGGCTCCAAAGGGCCTTACTGTTGTTGGCTCGAAAGGGCCTTGCTGTTGTTGGCTCGAAAGGGCCTTGCTGTTGTTGGCTCGAAAGGGCCTGGCTGTTGTTGGCTCGAAAGGGCCTTGCTGTTGTTGGCTCGAAAGGGCCTTGCTGTTGTTGGCTCCAAAGGGCCTTACTGTTGTTGGCTCGAAAGGGCCTTGCTGTTGTTGGCTCGAAAGGGCCTTGCTGTTGTTGGCTTGAAAGGGCCTTGCTGTTGTTGGCTCGAAAGGGCCTTGCTGTTGTTGGCTCCAAAGGGCCTTACTGTTGTTGGCTCGAAAGGGCCTTGCTGTTGTTGGCTCGAAAGGGCCTTGCTGTTGTTGGCTCGAAAGGGCCTGGCTGTTGTTGGCTCGAAAGGGCCTGGCTGTTGTTGGCTCGAAAGGGCCTTGCTGTTGTTGGCTCGAAAGGGCCTGGCTGTTGTTGGCTCGAAAGGGCCTGGCTGTTGTTGGCTCGAAAGGGCCTGGCTGTTGTTGGCTCGAAAGGGCCTGGCTGTTGTTTGCTCCAAAGGACCTGGGTTTGAATGAATAAACACGTTTTGGGTGTTGAGGCTCAGTGCTCCAACGGCGAAAATATGTAGTTGCTTCAAGTTATGTCTTTTATATTTTTGCCTTTTCAAAAAGCCCGTGTGTCAGTTTTTACTTGACCAAACTTCACACTAATGTACATCTGACACTAGCACTGCCTTACCACCTGCCCGAAAACAGAGCCCTGAGTGGACAAAACATTAGGAACACTTACTCTTTCCATGACATCGATTGACCAGGTGAATCCAGGTGAAAACTATGATCCCTTATTGATGTCACTTGTTAAATCCACTTCAATCAGTGTAGATGAAGGGGAGGAGACGGGTTAAAGAAGGATTTATAAGCCCTGAGACAATGGAGACATGGATTGTGTATGTTTGCCATTCAGAGGGTGAACGGGCAGAGATAAAATATTGAAGTGTCTTTAAACGGGGTATGGTAGACGCCAGACGCACCGGTTTGAGCCAAGAACTACAAAGCTGCTGGGGTTTTCACTCTCATCAGTTTCCCGTGTGTATCAAGAATGATCCACGGCCCAAACAACATTCAACCAACTTGACACAACTGTAGGAAACATCGTAATCAACATGGACCAGCATCCTGGTGGAACGATTATCGACACCTTGTAGAGTCCGCGTCCCGACGAACAGAGGCTATTCTGAGGGCTGAAGAGAGTGTAACTCAAGATTAGGAAGGTGTTCCTAATGTTTGTTATGCTCACTGTATACCCGTTGATTCTTGAAGAATATACCTTATAAATGCCCCATGAGCCTAGGTCTATTGTATCAGGTTATATTTCTCCAGCCCCATCTCTCTATTTACCAAAACAGTGGTAGGAATTAGCTTCGTTGTTGTTTGAACTGCAGAATGCCCCTTTAAAGGACATTAATACTGCATTTACAGAGTAGACAGCATCAGTCAGCTTAGCTAGTAATATTCTGATGGTTCTGTGTGTGTGTGTGTGTGTGTGTGTGTGTGTGTGTGTGTGTGTGTGTGTGTGTGTGTGTGTGTGTTGTGTGTTCTACTGTTGACCAGGACCCATTGGGTAGTGTTCTACTGTTGACCAGGACCCATAGGGTAGTGTACTACTGTTGACCAGGACCCATAGGGTAGTGTACTACTGTTGACCAGGACCCATAGGGTAGTGTACTACTGTTGACCAGGACCCATAGGGTAGTGAAGTACTGTTGACCAGGACCCATAGGGTAGTGTACTACTGTTGACCAGGTCCCATAGCTAGGACCCATAGGGTAGTGAAGTACTGTTGACCAGGACCCATAGGGTAGTGTACTACTGTTGACCAGGACCCATAGGGTAGTGAAGTACTGTTGACCAGGACCCATAGGGTAGTGTACTACTGTTGACCAGGACCCATAGCCAGGACCCATAGGGTAGTGTACTACTGTTGACCAGGACCCATAGGGTAGTGTACTACTGTTGACCAGGACCCATAGGGTAGTGAACTACTGTTGACCAGGGCCCATAGCTAGGACCCATAGGGTAGTGTAGTACTGTTGACCAGGACCCATATGGTAGTGAACTACTGTTGACCAGGGCCCATAGCTAGGACCCATAGGGTAGTGTACTACTGTTGACCAGGACCCATAGGGTAGTGTACTACTGTTGACCAGGATCCATAGCTAGGACCCATAGGGTAGTGTTCTACTGTTGACCAGGGCCCATAGCTAGGAACCATAGGGTAGTGTACTACTGTTGACCAGGACCCACAGGGTAGTGTACTACTGTTGACCAGGACCCATAGGGTAGTGTAATACTGTTGACCAGGACCCATAGCTAGGAGCCATAGGGTAGTGTACTACTGTTGACCAGGACCCATAGGGTAGTGTACTACTGTTGACCAGGATCCATAGCTAGGACCCATAGGGTAGTGTACTACTGTTGACCAGGACCCATAGGGTAGTGAACTACTGTTGACCAGGGCCCATAGGGTAGTGAACTACTGTTGACCAGGGCCCATAGGGTAGTGTACTACTGTTGACCAGGACCCATAGGGTAGTGAACTACTGTTGACCAGGACCCATAGGGTAGTGAACTACTGTTGACCAGGACCCACAGGGTAGTGTACTACTGTTGACCAGGACCCATAGGGTAGTGTACTACTGTTGACCAGGACCCATAGCTAGGACCCATAGGGTAGTGTACTACTGTTGACCAGGACCCATAGGGTAGTGTACTACTGTTGACCAGGACCCATAGGGTAGTGTACTACTGTTGACCAGGATCCATAGCTAGGACCCATAGGGTAGTGTACTACTGTTGACCAGGACCCATAGGGTAGTGAACTACTGTTGACCAGGACCCATAGGGTAGTGAACTACTGTTGACCAGGGCCCATAGGGTAGTGTACTACTGTTGACCAGGACCCATAGGGTAGTGAACTACTGTTGACCAGGACCCATAGGGTAGTGAACTACTGTTGACCAGGACCCATAGGGTAGTGTAGTACTGTTGACCAGGACCCATAGGGTAGTGAACTACTGTTGACCAGGACCCATAGGGTAGTGAACTACTGTTGACCAGGGCCCATAGCTAGGACCCATAGGGTAGTGTAGTACTGTTGACCAGGACCCATAGGGTAGTGAACTACTGTTGACCAGGGCCCATAGCTAGGACCCATAGGGTAGTGTAGTACTGTTGACCAGGACCCATAGGGTAGTGAACTACTGTTGACCAGGGCCCATAGGGTAGTGTACTACTGTTGACCAGGACCCATAGGGTAGTGTACTACTGTTGACCAGGATCCATAGCTAGGACCCATAGGGTAGTGTTCTACTGTTGACCAGGGCCCATAGCTAGGAACCATAGGGTAGTGTACTACTGTTGACCAGGACCCACAGGGTAGTGTACTACTGTTGACCAGGACCCATAGGGTAGTGTAATACTGTTGACCAGGA
>NW_027039704.1:38970-90270 GCF_034236695.1 Oncorhynchus nerka | reverse complement strand
CCATTCCATGGCTGTGTCTGTATTAGTGCTGAATGGGGTGCTGTTTCTATCTGTGAATTGAATCTGGGTCTGGTCTGTATCTGATTGTCTGTCTGCCTCTTCTCTCCTCTTCCCGTACTCCTACAGGATGATTCTGAAGAGTGACGGGGTCATCCCGCCGCCCCGCGGCGCCCGCCTCGAGCCCCCGCCACCCTCACCCAGGTGGACGTGAGGAGTCGTGTGGCAGCCTGGTCAGCCTGGGCGGCGGAGCAGCAGGACTGTAAGTACTGGGACTTACTGAGTCTGGAAGGTTCTGCCTTCTAATGAGCAGGATATCACTCAGCAGTCAATGATATGGCATCATGAATGGACTTGAACAACAGTTTAGTTGAGAGATAGAGCTGTTCTAAGGGTTCAACCAGGTGATAGTTGAGAGATAGAGCTGTTCTAGAGGTTCAACCAGGTGATAGTTGAGAGAGAGAGCTGTTCTAAGGGTTCATCCAGGGGATGTAGTGAGACTGAACCACTGACTGTCTCTGCAAGGCTTTACATGGTGATACTTCCCGGTTCCTGAGAGCTACTTGACACGTCTGATCCCCTCGGAGAACACGGAGTACAGCACAACCATTGGCTGTTTCAATATCACTTCAGTATGTTCATAGAGAATGAACAGAACACATCTTCTGGACCCCAAATGGATTAAAACGAAAAATACAAATCTTTACCATTACAAATGTAGACCAAGAGGGCAGAGACAAGCCAACCTCCGATATCATTTGGGAGGCCTCCAAGAGGGTACATTAGGGGAGAGATAATCTCATACTCAGCAAAAGTTACATCTGATTTAGAATGAAAGAAAAAGAAAAAATACATCACTATCTCAACAAAAATCTTCACATGGTTAAGAAGAACATTCTATTCCGGGAACTTAAGCAGGAATACGAGCTTTTCCTTTTTCCTTTTGAAGAGAGACAACAACTACAACAACAACAACAACAACATCTACTACAACATCAACTACAACAACAACAACAACAACATCTACTACAACTACAACAACTACAACAACAACTACAACAACAACAACATCTACTACAACATCTACTACAACAACAACAACAACATCTACTACAACAACAACAACAACATCTACTACAACAACAACAACAACAACAACTAATATAACAACTACAACAACAACATCTACAACAACAACAACAACATCTACTACAACAACAACATCTACTACAACAACAACAACAACAACAACAACTACAACAACAACTACTACAACAACTACAACAACTACAACAACTACAACATCTACTACAACAACAACAACAACAACAACAACAACAACAACAACTAATATAACA
This sequence comes from Oncorhynchus nerka, assembly GCF_034236695.1. Lineage (NCBI taxonomy): Eukaryota > Metazoa > Chordata > Actinopteri > Salmoniformes > Salmonidae > Oncorhynchus > Oncorhynchus nerka. The sequence continues at coordinate 88,915 of NW_027039704.1, read as the reverse complement.
ACAACAACATCTACTACAACAACTACAACTAATATAACAACAACTAATACAACAACTACATCTACTACAACAACAACAACAACAACAACAACAACAACAACAACTAATATAACAACAACAACATCTACTACAACAACTACAACTAATATAACAACAACTACATCTACTACTACAACTACAACTACAACAACAACAACTACAACTAATATAACAACAACTACAACAACATCTACAACAACAACTACAACTACAACTAATACAACAACAACAACAACAACATCTACTACAACAACTACAACAACAACTAATACAACAACAACAACAACAACATCTACTACAACAACTACAACAACAACATCTACTACAACAACAACTACAACTAATATAACAACAACTACAACAACAACAACAACTAATATAACAACAACAACAACAACAACATCTACTACAACAACTACAACAACAACTACAACAACAACAACAACAACAACTAATATAACAACAACAACAACATCTACTACAACAACAACTACAACTAATATAACAACAACTAATACAACAACTACAACAACAACATCTACTACAACAACAACAACAACAACTACAACAACAACTACAACAACAACAACAACTACAACTAATATAACAACAACTACAACTAATATAACAACAACTACAACAACAACAACTACAACAACATCTACTACAACAACAACTACAACTAATATAACAACAACAACAACAACATCTACTACAACAACTACAACAACAACTACAACAACAACAACAACTACAACTAATATAACAACAACTACAACTAATATAACAACAACTACAACAACAACAACTACAACAACATCTACTACAACAACAACTACAACTAATATAACAACAACAACAACAACATCTACAACAACAACAACAACAACTAATAGAACAACAACTACAACTAATATAACAACAACTACTACAACAACTACAACAACATCTACTACAACAACAACTACAACTACAACTACAACAACAACAACAACAACTAATATAACAACAACTACAACTAATATAACAACAACTAATACAACAACTACAACAACATCTACTACAACAACAACTAATACAACAACAACAACAACAACATCTACTACAACAACTACAACAACAACTACAACAACTACAACTAATATAACAACATCTACTACAACAACTACAACATCTACTACAACTACAACTACAACAACAACTACAACTAATATAACAACAACTACAACTAATATAACAACAACTACAACAACAACAACTACAACAACATCTACTACAACAACAACTACAACAACATCTACTACAACAACAACTACAACTAATATAACAACAACAACAACATCTACTACAACTAATATAACAACAACAACATCTACAACAACTACAACTAATATAACAACAACATCTACAACATCTACTACAACTAATATAACAACTACAACAACATCTACAACAACAACAACAACAACAACAACAACTACTACAACTAATATAACAACAACAACATCTACAACAACTACAACTAATATAACAACAACATCTACAACAACTACAACTAATATAACAACAACATCTACAACATCTACTACAACTAATATAACAACAACAACAACATCTACAACAACAACAACAACAACAACAACAACAACATCTACTACAACAACAACTACAACAACAACTACAACTAATATAACAACTACAACAACAACTACAACTAATATAACAACAACTAATACTACAACAACAACTACAACTAATATAACAACAACTACAACAACTACAACATCAACTACAACAACAACTACAACAACAACTACAACAACAACTACAACAACAACTACAACTAATATAACAACTACAACAACAACTACAACTAATATAACAACTACAACAACAACTACAACAACAACTACAACAACAACAACAACAACTACAACAACAACTACAACAACTACAACAACAACAACTACAACAACAACTACAACAACAACTACAACAACAACTACAACTAATACAACAACTACAACAACAACTACAACTAATATAACAACTACAACAACAACTACAACTAATATAACAACAACTACAACTACAACAACAACTACAACTAATATAACAACAACTAATACTACTACAACAACTACAACAACAACTACAACAACAACAACAACAACTACAACAACAACTACAACAACAACTACAACAACAACTACAACAACAACAACTACAACAACATCAACTACAACAACAACTAATAACAACTACTACAACAACTACAACAACAACATCTACTACAATAACAACTACAACAACAACTACAACTAATACTACAACTACTACAACAACTACAACAACAACTACAACAACAACTACAACAACATCTACTACAACAACAACTACAACAACTACAACAACAACTACAACAACAACTACAACAACAACAACAACAACAACAACAACAACAACAACTACAACAACAACAACATCAACTACAACAACAACAACTACAACTAATATAACAACAACTACAACAACAACAACTACAACAACAAACAACAACAACAACAACAACTACAACAACATCTACAACAACAACAAACTACAACAACATCAACTACAACAACAACAACAACAACTACAACAACTACTACAACAACTACAACAACAACTACAACAACAACTACAACAACAACTACAACAACATCTACTACAACAACAACAACTACAACAACATCAACTACAACAACTACAACAACAACTACAACAACTACAACAACTACTACAACAACTACAACAACAACTACAACTAATACTACAACAACTACAACAACAACAACAACATCAACTACAACAACAACAACTACAACTAATATAACAACTACAACAACAACTACAACAACAACTACAACAACTACAACAACAACTACAACAACTACAACAACAACTACAACAACAACTACAACATCTACTACAACAACAACTACAACATCTACTACAATAACAACTACAACAACAACTACAACAACAACTACAACAACAACAACAACAACTACAACAACATCTACTACAACAACAACAACTACAACAACATCAACTACAACAACTACAACAACAACTACAACAACAACATCTACTACAATAACAACTACAACAACAACTACAACAACAACATCTACTACAATAACAACTACAACAACAACTACAACAACAACATCTACTACAACAACAACTACAACAACATCTACTACAACAACAACTACAACTAATATAACAACAACTACAACAACAACTACAACTAATATAACAACTACAACAACAACTACAACTAATATAACAACTACAACAACAACTACAACTAATATAACAACTACAACAACAACTACAACTAATATAACAACTACAACAACTACAACTAATATAACAACTACAACAACAACTACAACTAATATAACAACTACAACAACAACTACAACTAATATAACAACAACTAATACTACAACAACAACTACAACTAATACAACAACTACAACAACATCTACTACAACATCTACTACAACAACTACTTCAACAACTACAACAACATCTACTTCAACAACTACAACAACATCTACTACAACAACTACAACAACATCTACTTCAACAACTACAACAACATCTACTTCAACAACTACAACAACATCTACTTCAACAACTACAACAACATCTACTTCAACAACTACAACAACATCTACTTCAACAACTACAACAACATCTACTACAACATCTACTACAACAACTACAACTACAACTAATATAACAACAACTACAACAACATCTACTTCAACAACTACAACAACATCTACTTCAACAACTACAACAACATCTACTTCAACAACTACAACAACATATCAACAACTACAACAACACTACAACAACTACTACAACAACTACAACAACAACAAATATAACAACAACTACAACAACATCTACTTCAACAACTACAAACAACATCTACTCAACAACTACAACAAATCTACTTCAACAACTAATATAACAACACAACAATATAACAACAACATCTACTTCAACAACTACAACAACATCTACTTCAACAACTACAACAACATCTACTACAACAACTACAACAACATCTACTTCAACAACTACAACAACATCTACTTCTACAACTACAACTACAACAACTACAACAACATCTACTTCAACAACTACAACAACTACAACAACTACAACAACTACAACAACATCTACTTCAACAACTACAACAACTACAACAACTACAACAACTACAACAACATCTACTTCAACAACTACAACAACAACATCTACTACAACAACTACAACAACTACAACAACAACAACAACATCTACTTCAACAACATCTACTACAACAACTACAACAACAACAACAACATCTACTTCAACAACATCTACTACAACAACTACAACAACAACAACAACATCTACTTCAACATCTACTACAACAACTACAACAACTACAACAACTACAACATCTACTACAACATCTACTACAACATCTACTTCAACATCTACTACAACAACTACAACAACTACAACAACATCTACTACAACATCTACTACAACAACTACAACAACTACAACAACTACAACATATACTACAACATCTACTACAACATCTACTACAACAACTACAACAACTACAACAACAACTACAACATCTACTACAACATCTACTACAACAACAACATCTACTACAACATCTACTACAACAACAACATCTACTTCAACAACTACAACTACAACTACAACAACAACATCTACTTCAACATCTACTACAACATCTACTTCAACATCTACTTCAACAACTACAACTACAACTACAACTACAACATCTACTTCAACATCTACTACAACATCTACTACAACAACTACAACAACTACAACAACTACAACAACTACAACATCTACTACAACATCTACTACAACATCTACTACAACATCTACTACAACATCTACTACAACATCTACTTCAACAACTACAACTACAACAACTACATCTACTTCAACATCTACTACAACATCTACTTCAACATCTACTACAACAACTACAACAACTACAACAACATCTACTACAACATCTACTACAACATCTACTACAACATCTACTTCAACAACTACAACTACAACAACTACAACTACAACAACAACATCTACTACAACAACTACAACATCTACTACAACAACAACTACTACAACAACTACAACAACTACAACAACAACAACTACAACAACAACTACAACAACATCTACTACAACAACAACAACAACAACAACATCTACTACAACAACAACAACATCTACTACAACAACAACTACTACAACAACAACTACAACAACTACAACAACAACAACTACAACAACAACTACAACAACAACAACTACAACAACAACAACATCTACTACAACAACAACTACAACAACATCTACTACAACAACAACTACTACAACAACAACTACTACAACAACAACTACAACAACAACAACATCTACTACAACAACAACTACAACAACATCTACTACAACAACAACTACTACAACAACAACTACAACAACAACAACATCTACTACAACAACATCTACTACAACAACAACTACAACAACATCTACTACAACAACATCTACTACAACAACAACAACAACAACATCTACTACAACAACAACTACAACAACAACTACTACAACAACAACTACAACAACATCTACAACAACAACAACTACAACTAATATAACAACAACTACAACAACAACTACAACTAATATAACAAACTACAACAACATCTACTACAACTAATATAACAACTACAACAACAACTACAACAACTAACAACAACAACATCTACAACAACAACAACAACAACTACAACTAACATCTACTACAACAACAACAACAACTAATATAACAACAACTAATACTACAACAACAATCTACAACAACAACATCTACTACAACATCTACAACAACAACAACTACAACAACAACATCTACAACAACATCTACAACAACAACATCTACTACAACATCTACTACAACATCTACAACAACATCTACAACAACATCTACTACAACATCTACAACAACATCTACTACAACAACTACAATAACATCTACAACAACAACAACATCTACAACAACAACATCTACAACAACAACATCTACAACAACATCTACAACAACAACATCTACTACAACATCTACAACAACAACATCTACTACAACAACATCTACAACAACAACATCTACAACAACATCTACTACAACATCTACAACAACAACTACAACAACATCTACTACAACAACTACAACAACATCTACTTCAACAACTACAACAACATCTACTTCAACAACTACAACAACATCTACTACAACAACTACAACAACATCTACTTCAACAACTACAACAACATCTACAACAACATCTACAACAACATCTACAACAACAACTACTACAACATCTACTACAACAACATCTACAACAACAACATCTACTACAACATCTACTACAACAACATCTACTACAACATCTACAACAACATCTACTACAACATCTACAACAACATCTACAACAACATCTACAACAACAACATCTACTACAACATCTACAACAACATCTACTACAACATCTACTACAACATCTACAACAACAACATCTACAACAACATCTACTACAACATCTACAACAACATCTACAACAACATCTACAACAACAACATCTACTACAACATCTACAACAACAACATCTACTACAACAACTACAACATCTACTACAACAACTACAACAACAACAACTACAACATCTACAACAACAACATCTACTACAACATCTACTACAACATCTACAACAACATCTACTACAACAACATCTACTACAACATCTACAACAACATCTACTACAACAACAACTACAACTACAACAACATCTACTACAACATCTACAACAACAACATCTACTACAACAACATCTACTACAACATCTACAACAACATCTACTACAACAACAACTACAACAACAACATCTACTACAACATCTACTACAACATCTACTACAACATCTACAACAACAACATCTACTACAACAACATCTACTACAACATCTACAACAACATCTACTACAACAACATCTACTACAACAACAACAACATCTACAACAACAACAACAACAACTACAACATCTACTACAACAACTACAACAACATCTACTACAACAACATCTACTACAACAACAACAACATCTACAACAACAACAACAACAACTACAACATCTACTACAACAACTACAACAACAACTACAACAACAACTACAACAACAACTAATATAACAACTACAACAACAACAACATCTACTACAACAACTACAACTAATATAACAACTACAACAACAACTACAACAACTACAACAACAACAACTAATATAACAACTACAACAACAACAACTAATATAACAACTACAACAACAACAACTAAATAACAACAACAACTACAACAACAACTACAACAAATCTAATATAACAACAACAACAACAAATCTAACAACAACAACAACTACAACAACAATACAACAACAACAACAACTACAACAACAACATAACAACTACAACAACTACAACAACTACAACAACTAATATAACAACTACAACAACAACAACAACTACAACAACTACAACAACTAATATAACATCTACTACAACAACTACAACAACTAATATAACAACTACAACAACTACAACAACTAATATAACAACTACAACAACTACAACAACTAATATAACAACTACAACAACTACAACAACTACAACAACTACAACAACTAATATAACATCTACTACAACAACTACAACTAATATAACAACTACAACAACAACTACAACAACTACAACAACAACAACTAATATAACAACTACAACAACAACAACTAATATAACAACTACAACAACTACAACTAATATAACAACTACAACAACAACAACAACTACAACAACTAATATAATAACAACAACAACTAATATAACAACTACAACAACTACAACAACTACAACAACTAATATAACAACTACAACAACTACAACAACTAATATAACAACTACAACAACTACAACAACTACAACAACTACAACAACTAATATAACAACTACAACAACAACAACAACTACAACAACTAATATAACAACAACAACAACTAATATAACAACTACAACAACTACAACAACTACAACAACTACAACAACTAATATAACATCTACTACAACAACTACAACAACTAATATAACAACTACAACAACTACAACAACTAATATAACAACTACAACAACTACAACAACTACAACAACTACAACAACTAATATAACATCTACTACAACAACTACAACAACTACAACAACTACAACTAATATAACAACAACAACAACTAATATAACAACTACAACAACTAATATAACAACAACAACAACTAATATAACAACTACAACAACTACAACAACTACAACAACTAATATAACAACTACAACAACTACAACAACTAATATAACAACTACAACAACTACAACAACTACAACAACTACAACAACTAATATAACAACTACAACAACTACAACAACTAATATAACAACTACAACAACTACAACAACTACAACAACTACAACAACTAATATAACAACTACAACAACTAATATAACAACTACAACAACAACATCTACTACAACAACTACAACAACTACAACAACTACAACTAATATAACAACTACAACAACTACAATAACAACAACAACTACAACAACTACAACAACTAATATAACAACTACAACAACAACAACAACATACAACAACTACAACAACAACATCAACAACAACAACAACTAATATAACAACAACAACAACAACAACAACAACAACAACTACAACAACAACAACAACTACAATAACAACAACAACAACTACAACAACTACAACAACTACAACAACTACAACAACTACAACAACTAATATAACAACAACAACAACTAATATAACAACTACAACAACATCTACTACAACAACTACAACAACTAATATAACAACTACAACAACTAATATAACAACTACAACAACTACAACAACTACAACAACTAATATAACAACTACAACAACTACAACATCTACTACAACAACAACAACTAATATAACAACTACAACAACTACAACAACTACAACAACAACAACTAATATAACAACTACAACAACTACAACAACAACATCTACTACAACAACTACAACAACAACAACAACAACAACTAATATAACAACTACAACAACTACAACAACAACATCTACTACAACAACTACAACAACTACAACAACAACAACTAATATAACAACTACAACAACTACAACAACAACATCTACTACAACAACTACAACAACTACAACAACAACAACTAATATAACAACTACAACAACTACAACAACTACAACAACAACAACTAATATAACAACTACAACAACTACAACAACTACAACAACAACAACAACATCAACAACAACATCTACTATAACAACAACATCAACTACAACATAACTACAACAACTAACAACAACTACAACAACTACAACAACTAATATAACAACTACAACAACTACAACAACTAATATAACAACTACAACAACTACAACAACTACAACAACTACAACAACTACAACAACTAATATAACAACTACAACAACTAATATAACAACAACAACAACTAATATAACAACTACAACAACAACAACATCTACTACAACAACTACAACAACTACAACTAATATAACAACAACAACAACTAATATAACAACTACAACAACTAATATAACAACAACAACAACTAATATAACAACTACAACAACTACAACAACTACAACAACTAATATAACATCTACAACAACTAATATAACAACAACAACAACTACAACAACTAATATAACAACTACAACAACTACAACAACTAATATAACAACTACAACAACTAATATAACAACAACAACAACTAATATAACAACTACAACAACTAATATAACAACTACAACAACTACAACAACTACAACAACATCTACTAACAACAACAACAACAACATCTACTACAACAACTACAACAACAAATATAACAACTACAACAACTAATATAACAACTACAACAACTACAACAACAAATATAACAACTACAACAACTACAACAACTAATATAACAACTACAACATCTACTACAACAACAACAACTAATATAACAACTACAACAACTAAAATAACAACTACAACAACATCTACTACAACAACTACAACAACTACAACAACTAATATAACAACTACAACAACTACAACATCTACTACAACAACAACAACTAATACAACAACTACAACAACATCTACTACAACAACTACAACAACAACAACAACTACAACAACAACATCTACTACAACAACAACAACAACTAACAACAACAACAACATCTACTACAACAACAACAACAACAACAACTACAACAACAACAACATCTACTACAACAACAACAACTACAACAACTACAACAACAACTACAACAACTACTACAACAACAACTACAACAACTAATATAACAACTACAACAACATCTACTACAACAACAACAACAACAACAACTACAACAACAACAACTAATATAACAACTACAACAACAACAACATCTACTATAACAACAACAACTAATATAACAACTACAACAACATCTACTACAACATCTACAACTACAACAACTACAACAACAACTACTACAACAACAACTACAACAACAACAACTACAACAACAACTACAACAACATCTACTACAACAACAACAACATCTACTACAACAACTACAACAACAACTACAACAACAACTACAACAACATCTACTACAACAACAACAACAACAACATCTACTACAACAACAACTACAACAACATCTACTACAACAACAACAACAACAACATCTACAACAACAACAACAACTACTACAACAACTACTACAACAACAACAACAACAACAACAACAACAACAACAACAACATCTACTACAACAACAACAACAACAACTACAACTACAACTAATATAACAACTACTACAACAACAACAACATCTACTACAACAACTACAACAACAACTACAACAACATCTACTACAACAACTACAACTAATATAACAACTACTACAACAACAACAACAACTACAACAACAACTACAACAACATCTACTACAACAACTACAACTAATATAACAACAACTACAACAACAACAACTACAACAACTACAACAACTACAACTAATATAACAACTACAACAACAACAACTAATATAACAACTACAACAACAACAACTAATATAACAACAACAACAACAACAACAACACTACAACATCTACTACAACAACAACAACTAATATAACAACTACAACAACAACAACATCTACTACAACAACAACAACTAATATAACAACAACAACAACAACATCTACTACAACAACTACAACAACTACAACTAATATAACAACTACAACAACTACAACAACTAATATAACAACTACAACAACTACAACAACATCTACTACAACAACTAATATAACAACTACAACAACTACAACAACTACAACTAATATAACAACTACAACAACTACAACTAATATAACAACTACAACAACTAATATAACAACTACAACAACAACAACTAATATAACAACTACAACAACTACAACAACTACAACAACTAATATAACAACTACAACAACAACAACTAATATAACAACTACAACAACTACAACTAATATAACAACTACAACAACTACAACAACTAATATAACAACTACAACAACATCTAATACAACAACTACAACTAATATAACAACTACAACAACTAATATAACAACTACAACTACAACAACTAATACAACAACTACAACTACAACAACTAATATAACAACTACAACAACTACAACAACTAATATAACAACTACAACAACAACTAATATAACAACTACAACAACTACAACAACAACACAACAACTACAACTACATATAACAACTACAACAACAACAACAACTACAACAACTAATATAACAAACAACAACAACAATAATAACAACAACAACAACAACAACAACTACAACAACTACAACAACTACAACAACAATACAACAACTACAACAATAACAACAACTACAACAACAATATAACAACTACAACAACAACAACAACTAATATAACAACAACAACAACAACTAATATAACAACTACAACAACAACTACAACAACTACAACAACTACAACAACAAATATAACAACTACAACAACTACAACAACAACAACAACTAATATAACAACTACAACAACTAAATAACAACTAACAACAACTACAACAACAACAACAACTACAACAACTAATATAACAACAACAACAACTAATATAACAAACAACAACTACAACAACTAATATAACAACAACAACAACTACAACAACTATAACAACAACAACAACTAATATAACAACTACAACAACAACTACAACATCTACTAACAACAACAACAACAATATAACATCTACTACAACTACAACAACTACAACAACTAATATAACAACTACAACAACTACAACAACTACAACAACTAATATAACAACTACAACAACTACAACAACTACAACAACTAATATAACAACTACAACAACTACAACAACTACAACAACTAATATAACAACTACAACAACATCTACTACAACAACAACAACAACAACAACTACAACAACAACAACTAATATAACAACTACAACAACAACAACTACAACTAATATAACAACAACTACAACAACAACAACAACATCTACTTCAACAACTACAACTAATATAACAACTACAACAACAACAACATCTACTATAACAACAACAACTAATATAACAACTACAACAACATCTACTACAACATCTACTACAACAACTACAACTAATATAACAACTACAACAACATCTACTACAACATCTACAACATCTACTACAACATCTACAACATCTACTACAACATCTACAACTACAACAACAACTACAACAACAACAACTACAACTAATATAACAACTACAACAACAACAACATCTACTATAACAACAACAACTAATATAACAACTACAACAACATCTACTACAACATCTACAACATCTACTACAACAACAACAACTACAACAACAACTACAACAACAACAACTACAACAACAACAACTACAACAACAACTACAACAACATCTACTACAACATCTACAACTACAACAACAACTACAACAACTACAACAACTACAACAACTACAACTACAACAACTACAACAACTACAACAACTACAACAACTACAACAACAACTACAACAACAACAACTACAACTAATATAACAACAACTACAACAACAACAACAACATCTACAACATCTACTACAACAACTACAACAACAACTACAACAACAACAACTACAACAACAACAACTACAACAACAACTACAACAACATCTACTACAACATCTACAACTACAACAACAACTACAACAACAACAACTACAACTAATATAACAACTACAACAACAACAACATCTACTATAACAACAACAACTAATATAACAACTACAACAACATCTACTACAACATCTACTACAACAACTACAACTACAACAACAACTACAACTACAACTACAACAACAACTACTACAACAACAACTACAACAACAACATCTACTACAACAACTACAACATCTACTACAACAACTACAACTACAACAACAACTACAACAACAACATCTACTACAACAACTACAACATCTACTACAACTAATATAACAACAACAACAACAACATCTACTACAACTAATATAACAACTACTACAACAACAACAACTACTACAACAACAACAACAACAACAACAACATCTACTACAACAACTACAACAACAACTACAACAACAACTACAACAACATCTACTACAACAACTACAACATCTACTACAACTAATATAACAACAACAACTACAACATCTACTACAACTAATATAACAACAACAACAACAACATCTACTACAACTAATATAACAACAACTACAACAACAACAACAACAACAACTACACAACAATAACAACTAAACAACAACAACTACAACAACAACAACATCTACTACAAACAACTACAACAACAACAACAACTAATATAACAACAACAACAACTACAACAACTACAACAACTAATATAACAACAACAACAACTAATATAACAACAACAACAACTACAACAACTACAACAACTAATATAACAACAACAACAACTACAACAACTACAACAACTAATATAACAACAACAACAACTAATATAACAACTACAACAACAACAACATCTACTACAACAACTACAACAACATCTACAACAACAACAACAACATCTACAACAACAACAACAACATCTACAACAACAACAACAACATCTACTACAACATCTACAACATCTACAACAACATCTACTACAACATCTACAACAACAACATCTACAACAACAACATCTACAACTACAACAACAACAACATCTACTACAACATCTACAACAACAACATCTACTACAACAACAACAACTACAACAACTAATATAACAACTACAACAACAACTAATATAACAACTACAACAACAACAACAACTACAACAACTACAACAACTAATATAACAACTACAACAACTACAACAACTACAACAACTAATATAACAACTACAACAACTACAACAACTACAACAACTAATATAACAACTACAACAACAACTAATATAACAACTACAACAACAACTACAACAACTACAACAACTACAACAACTAATATAACAACTACAACAACTACAACAACTACAACAACTAATATAACAACTACAACAACTAATATAACAACTACAACAACTACAACAACAACAACAACTACAACAACTAATATAACAACAACAACAACTAATATAACAACTACAACAACTACAACAACTAATATAACAACTACAACAACTACAACAACTACAACAACTACAACAACTAATATAACAACTACAACAACTACAACATCTACTACAACTACAACAACTAATATAACATCTACTACAACTACAACAACTACAACAACTACTATAACAACTACAACAACTACAACAACTACAACAACTAATATAACAACTACAACAACTACAACAACTACAACAACTAATATAACAACTACAACAACTACAACAACTACAACAACTAATATAACAACTACAACAACATCTACTACAACAACAACAACAACAACAACTACAACAACAACAACTAATATAACAACTACAACAACAACAACTACAACTAATATAACAACAACTACAACAACAACAACAACATCTACTTCAACAACTACAACTAATATAACAACTACAACAACAACAACATCTACTATAACAACAACAACTAATATAACAACTACAACAACATCTACTACAACATCTACAACATCTACTACAACATCTACAACTACAACAACAACTACAACAACAACAACTACAACTAATATAACAACTACAACAACAACAACATCTACTACAACAACTACAACTACAACAACAACTACAACAACAACAACTACAACTAATATAACAACTACAACAACAACAACATCTACTATAACAACAACAACTAATATAACAACTACAACAACATCTACTACAACATCTACAACATCTACTACAACAACAACAACTACAACAACAACTACAACAACTACAACAACTACAACAACAACTACAACAACATCTACTACAACATCTACAACTACAACAACAACTACAACAACAACAACTACAACAACAACAACTACAACAACAACTACAACAACATCTACTACAACATCTACAACTACATCAACAACTACAACAACTACAACAACTACAACAACTACAACAACAACTACAACAACTACAACAACTACAACAACAACTACAACAACAACAACTACAACTAATATAACAACAACTACAACAACAACAACAACATCTACAACAACAACTACAACAACTACAACAACAACTACAACAACAACAACTACAACAACAACAACTACAACAACAACTACAACAACATCTACTACAACATCTACAACTACAACAACAACTACAACAACAACAACTACAACTAATATAACAACTACAACAACAACAACATCTACTATAACAACAACAACTAATATAACAACTACAACAACATCTACTACAACATCTACTACAACAACTACAACTACAACAACAACTACAACTACAACAACAACTACTACAACAACAACTACAACAACAACATCTACTACAACAACTACAACATCTACTACAACAACTACAACTACAACAACAACTACAACAACAACATCTACTACAACAACTACAACATCTACTACAACTAATATAACAACAACAACAACAACATCTACTACAACTAATATAACAACTACTACAACAACAACAACTACTACAACAACAACAACAACAACAACAACATCTACTACAACAACTACAACAACAACTACAACAACAACTACAACAACATCTACTACAACAACTACAACTAATATAACAACTACTACAACAACAACAACAACTACAACAACAACTACACCTAATATAACAACTACAACAACAACAACTACAACAACAACAACATCTACTACAACAACTACAACAACAACAACAACTAATATAACAACAACAACAACTACAACAACTACAACAACTAATATAACAACAACAACAACTACAACAACTACAACAACTAATATAACAACAACAACAACTAATATAACAACTACAACAACAACAACATCTACTACAACAACTACAACAACATCTACAACAACAACAACAACATCTACAACAACAACAACAACATCTACAACAACAACAACAACATCTACTACAACATCTACAACATCTACAACAACATCTACTACAACATCTACAACAACAACATCTACAACAACAACATCTACAACTACAACAACAACAACATCTACTACAACATCTACAACAACAACATCTACTACAACAACATCTACTACAACAACATCTACTACAACATCTACAACAACAACATCTACAACAACAACTACAACTACAACAACTACAACAACATCTACTACAACATCTACAACAACATCTACTACAACATCTACAACAACAACATCTACAACAACAACATCTACAACAACAACATCTACAACAACAACATCTACAACAACAACATCTACAACAACAACATCTACAACAACATCTACTACAACATCTACAACAACATCTACTACAACATCTACAACAACAACATCTACTACAACATCTACAACAACAACAACAACATCTACAACTACAACAACAACAACATCTACTACAACAACAACTAATATAACAACTACAACAACTACAACAACAACATCTACTACAACAACTACAACAACTAATATAACAACTACAACAACTACAACATCTACTACAACAACAACAACTAATATAACAACTACAACAACTACAACAACAACATCTACTACAACAACTACAACAACTAATATAACAACTACAACAACAACAACATCTACTACAACAACAACAACTAATATAACAACTACAACAACTACAACAACTACAACAACTAATATAACAACTACAACAACTACAACAACTACAACATCTACTACAACTACAACAACTAATATAACAACTACAACAACTACAACAACTACAACATCTACTACAACTACAACAACTAATATAACAACTACAACAACTACAACAACTACAACAACTAATATAACAACTACAACAACATCTACTACAACAACAACAACAACAACAACAACAACAACAACAACTAATATAACAACTACAACAACAACAACTACAACTAATATAACAACAACTACAACAACAACAACAACATCTACTTCAACAACTACAACTAATATAACAACTACAACAACATCTACTACAACATCTACTATAACAACAACAACTAATATAACAACTACAACAACATCTACTACAACATCTACAACATCTACTACAACATCTACAACATCTACTACAACAACTACAACTACAACAACAACTACAACAACAACAACTACAACAACAACTACAACAACAACAACTACAACAACAACTACAACAACATCTACTACAACAACTACAACATCTACTACAACAACTACAACAACAACAACTACAACAACAACATCTACTACAACAACAACAACATCTACTACAACTAATATAACAACTACAACAACAACAACAACAACTACAACAACTACAACTACAACAACAACAACTACAACAACTACAACTACTACAACAACTACAACAACTACAACAACATCTACAACAACTACAACAACAACTAATATAACAACTACAACAACTACAACATCTACTACAACAACTACAACAACTAATATAACAACTACAACAACTACAACAACTACAACATCTACTACAACAACAACAACAACATCTACAACAACAACAACAACTAATATAACAACTACAACAACTAATATAACAACTACAACAACTAATATAACAACTACTACAACAACAACATCTACTACAACAACTACAACAACTAATATAACAACTACAACAACTACAACATCTACTACAACTAATATAACAACTACAACAACAACTACATCTACAACAACAACAACTAATATAACAACTACAACAACTACAACAACTAATATAACAACTACAACAACATCTACTACAACAACAACAACAACAACAACTACAACAACAACAACTAATATAACAACTACAACAACAACAACTACAACTAATATAACAACAACAACAACTACAACTAATATAACAACAACTACAACAACAACAACTACAACTAATATAACAACAACTACAACAACAACAACTACAACTAATATAACAACAACAACAACTACAACTAATATAACAACAACAACAACAACAACAACTACAACTAATATAACAACAACTACAACAACAACAACTACAACTAATATAACAACAACTACAACAACAACAACAACATCTACAACAACAACTACAACTAATATAACAACTACAACAACAACTACAACAACTACAATAACAACAACTAATATAACAACTACAACAACAACATCTACAACAACAACAACAACAACAACAACAACATCTACAACAACAACAACAACATCTACTACAACAACTACAACAACTACAACAACAACAACAACAACATCTACAACAACAACAACAACATCTACTACAACAACTACAACTAATATAACATCTACAACAACAACTATAACTACAACAACAACAACAACAACATCTACTACAACAACTACAACAACAACAACAACAACAACATCTACAACAACAACAACAACAACATCTACAACTACAACAACAACAACATCTACTACAACAACTACAACTAATATAACAACAACTACAACAACAACAACAACAACATCTACAACAACAACAACAACAACATCTACAACAACAACAACAACAACAACAACATATACTACTACAACAACAACAACATCTACTACAACAACTACAACTAATATAACAACTACAACTAATATAACAACATCTACTACAACAACAACTACAACTAATATAACAACATCTACTACAACAACTACAACAACAACAACAACTACAACAACAACATCTACAACAACAACAACAACATCTACTACAACAACTACAACTACAACAACAACAACAACATCTACAACAACAACAACATCAACTACAACAACTACAACTAATATAACAACAACTACAACAACAACTACAACAACAACAACAACAACAACATCTACAACAACAACAACAACAACTACAACAACAACAACTACAACAACAACATCTACAACAACAACAACAACAACAACTACAACAACAACTACAACAACAACAACATCTACTACAACAACTACAACTACAACAACTAATATAACAACTACTACAACAACAACAACAACAACAACAACATCTACAACAACAACAACTACAACAACTACAACAACAACAACAACAACATCTACTACAACAACTACAACTAATATAACAACAACTACAACAACAACAACTACAACAACAACAACAACAACTAATATAACAACAACTACAACAACAACAACATCTACAACAACTACAACAACAACAACAACAACTAATATAACAACAACTACAACAACAACTACAACAACAACTACAACAACTACTTCAACAACTACTACAACAACTACTACAACAACAACAACAACAACAACAACTAATATAACAACAACTACAACAACAACAACAACATCTACTACAACAACTACAACAACAACATCTACTACAACAACAACAACTAATATAACAACAACTACAACAACAAATACAACAACAACAAATACAACAACAACTACAACAAATACAACAACTAAACTCAAACAGCTTAGAGTACTAATTAATGACACATAATTATTACTGAAGGTGAATGACTCAGGTCCTTTATACCTGATACAAAACTGAAACACACTGAATGACTCCGGTCCTTTATACCTGATACAGAACTGAAACGCACTGAATGACTCCGGTCCTTTATACCTGATACAGAACTGAAACACACTGAATGACTCCGGTCCTTTATACCTGATACAGAACTGAAACACACTGAATGACTCCGGTCCTTTATACCTGATACAGAACTGAAACACACTGAATGACTCCGGTCCTTTATACCTGATACAGAACTGAAACACACTGAATGACTCCGGTCCTTTATACCTGATACAGAACTGAAACACACTGAATGACTCCGGTCCTTTATACCTGATACAGAACTGAAACACACTGAATGACTCCGGTCCTTTATACCTGATACAGAACTGAAACACAATGAATGACTCCGGTCCTTTATACCTGATACAGAACTGAAACACACTGAATGACTCTGGTCCTTTATACCTGATACAGAACTGAAACACACTGAATGACTCCGGTCCTTTATACCTGATACAGAACTGAAACACACTGAATGACTCCGGTCCTTTATACCTGATACAGAACTGAAACACACTGAATGACTCCGGTCCTTTATACCTGATACAGAACTGAAACACACTGAATGACTCGGTCCTTTATACCTGATACAGAACTGAAACACACTGAATGACTCTGGTCCTTTATACCTGATACAGAACTGAAACACACTGAATGACTCTGGTCCTTTATACCTGATACAGAACTGAAACACATCAAAGAAATTGCACTATGTCCAACTCTGGGCCTGGTATTGGGGAAATGGGCCAAAAAAAGGGGGGACAGAGCAGCTAACCTCCACAGAGGCTGACTGCTCTGCCCCCTTAAGGACAGTGGAACTGTGGACCTTCAGGCCTAAAGGCCCTAACTCCCTATCCGGGAACAGGCCTCTCTCTCCTGGGATGAGAGGACACATACAGGCCTAAAGGCCCTAACTCTCTATCCGGGAACAGGCCTCTCTCTGGGCATGAGAGGACAAATACAGGCCTAAAGGCCCTAACTCACTACCCGGGTAATACCCCTCTATTTCCGGCCATGAGAGTAGAGCTTACGTCAGCAGAGCAGAGTAGAGCAACGTCAGCACAAGAACTGTTCGCCGGGAGCTTCATGAAATGGGTTTCCATGGCCAAGAAACTGCACACAAGCCTAAGATCACCATGCGCAATGCCAAGCGTCGACTGGAGTGGTGTACAGCTCGCCGCCATTGGACTCTGGGTCAGTTGAACCACGTTCTCTGGAGTGATGAAACACCATATGGCAGTCCGACGGACAAATCTGAGTTTGGAAGAACTTGACTGGACTGCACAGAGCCCTGACCTCAACCCCATCGAACACTTTTGGCATGAATTGGAACGCCGTCTGCGAGCCAGAACTTAGCCAGAGGCCTAATCGCCCTTAGCCAGGCCTAATCCCCACTTAGCCAGATGCCTAATCGCCCACTTAGCCAGAGGCCTAATCGCCCACTTAGCCAGAGGCCTAATCGCCCACTTAGCCAGGCCTAATCGCCCACTTAGCCAGGCCTAATCGCCCACTTAGCCAGAGGCCTAATCGCCCTTAGCCAGAGGCCTAATCGCCCACTTAGCCAGAGGCCTAATCACCCACTTAGCCAGGCCTAATCGCCCACTTAGCCAGAGGCCTAATCGCCCACTTAGCCAGGCCTAATCGCCCACTTAGCCAGAGGCCTAATCGCCCATTTAGCCAGAGGCCTAATCGCCCACTTAGACAGGCCTAATCGCCCACTTAGCCAGAGGCCTAATCGCCCACTTAGCCAGAGGCCTAATCGCCCTTAGCCAGAGGCCTAATCGCCCACTTAGCCAGAAGCCTAATCGCCCACTTAGCCAGGCCTAATCGCCCACTTAGCCAGAGGCCTAATCGCCCACTTAGCCAGGCCTAATCGCCCACTTAGCCAGGCCTAATCGCCCACTTAGCCAGGCCTAATCGCCCACTTAGCCAGAGGCCTAATCGCCCCTTAGCCAGAGGCCTAATCGCCCTTAGCCAGAGGCCTAATCGCCCACTTAGCCAGGCCTAATCGCCCACTTAGCCAGGCCTAATCGCCCTTAGCCAGAGGCCTAATCGCCCACTTAGCCAGAGGCCTAATCGCCCTTAGCCAGAGGCCTAATCGCCCACTTAGCCAGAGGCCTAATCGCCCACTTAGCCAGGCCTAATCGCCCACTTAGCCAGAGGCCTAATCGCCCAAACTCACTAATGCTCTTGTAGCAAATATTTACTTACTTACTTTTAAAAAATTCTGCATTGTTGGTTAAGAGCCTGTAAGTTTCATGGTCAAGTCTACATACCTGTTGTATTCTGCATTGTTGGTTAAGAGCCTGTAAGTTTCATGGTCAAGTCTACATACCTGTTGTATTCGGCGCATGTGACAAATAACATTTGATTTGATTTGAGAATAAGGTCATTGGGAAGATCACTGTTCTAATTCTTCCTCCTCCCTCCTCCCCTCTCCCCTCCTCCCGCTCTTCCCTCTCCTCCCCTCCTCCCTCTCCTCTCTCTCTTCCCCCCTCCCTCCCTCTCCCTCCCCCTCCTCCCTCTCTTCCCCTCCTCCCTCTCTTCCCCCTCCTCCCCCTCTTCCCTCTCCTCTCCCCCTCCTCCCCCCCTTCCCTCTCCTCCCCATCCTCCTCCTCCCTCCCTCTCCTCCCCCTCTTCCCTCCTCCCTCCCTCCCCCTCCTCTCCTCCCCCTCCTCCCCCTCTCTTCCCCCTCCTCCCCCTCTTCCCTCTCCTCCCCATCCTTCCCCTCCTCCCTCTCCACCTGTTTCTATCAGATGATAAACAGCCTCAGTATTCTGACCAGAATGAACCTTCGGAGATGATGGCTACCAGAGTGGATCGAGACGTGGTGAGTGTTTCCCACTGTCCGTCCATCCAGATACCACATACTGATACCGTCTGTCTATCAGTCCGTCTACCTCGCTCTCTGTGAGTCCGTCAGCAGAGTGTCTGCAGAGTCAGCAGAGTGTCTGCAGAGTCAGCAGAGTGTCAGCAGAGTGTCGGCAGAGTGTCAGCAGAGTGTCGGCAGAGTGTCGGCAGAGTGTCGGCAGAGAGTCAGCAGAGTGTCAGCAGAGTGTCGGCAGAGTCAGCAAAGTGTCGGCAGAGTCAGCAGAGTGTCGGCAGAGTGTCGGCAGAGTGTCGGCAGAGTCAGCAGAGTGTCAGCAGAGTGTCGGCAGAGTGTCGGCAGAGTGTCAGCAGAGTGTCGGCAGAGTGTCAGCAGAGTGTCTGCAGAGTGTCGGCAGAGTGTCAGCAGAGTGTCAGCAGAGTCAGCAGAGTGTCGGCAGAGTGTCTGCAGAGTCAGCAGAGTGTCAGCAGAGTGTCGGCAGAGTGTCTGTAGAGTCAGCAGAGTGTCTGCAGAGTCAGCAGAGTGTCGGCAGAGTGTCATCAGAGTGTCGGCAGAGTGTCAGCAGAGTGTCGGCAGAGTGTCGGCAGAGTGTCAGCAGAGTCAGTAGAGTGTCGGCAGAGTGTCGGTGTCGGCAGAGTGTCAGCAGAGTCAGCAGAGTGTCGGCAGAGTGTCGGTGTCGGCAGAGTGTCAGCAGAGTGTCGGCAGAGTGTCAGCAGAGTGTCGGCAGAGTGTCGGCAGAGAGTCAGTAGTGTCGGCAGAGTGTCAGCAGAGTGTCGGCAGAGTGTCGGCAGAGTGTCAGCAGAGAGTCAACAGAGTGTCAGCAGAGAGTCAACAGAGTGTCAGCAGAGTGTCGGTGTCGGCAGTGTGTCGGCAGAGTGTCAGCAGAGTGTCGGCAGAGTGTCAGCAGAGTGTCGGCAGAGTGTCGACAGTGTGTCGGCAGAGTGTCAGCAGAGTGTCAGCAGAGTCAGCAGAGTGTCGGCAGAGTGTCTGCAGAGTCAGCAGAGTGTCTGCAGAGTGTCAGCAGAGTGTCGGCAGAGTGTCGGCAGAGTGTCGGCAGAGTGTCAGCAGAGTCAGTAGAGTGTCGGCAGAGTGTCGGTGTCGGCAGAGTGTCAGCAGAGTGTCGGCAGAGTGTCGGTGTCGGCAGAGTGTCGGTGTCGGCAGAGTGTCAGCAGAGTGTCGGCAGAGTGTCGGCAGAGTGTCGGCAGAGTGTCAGCAGAGTCAGTAGAGTGTCGGCAGAGTGTCGGTGTCGGCAGAGTGTCAGCAGAGTCAGCAGAGTGTCGGCAGAGTGTCAGCAGAGAGTCAACAGAGTGTCAGCAGAGTGTCAGCAGAGTGTCGGTGTCGGCAGTGTGTCGGCAGAGTGTCAGCAGAGTGTCGGCAGAGTGTCAGCAGAGTGTCGGCAGAGTGTCTGCAGTGTGTCGGCAGAGTGTCGGCGGAGTGTCAGCAGAGTGTCAGCAGAGTGTCGGCAGAGTGTCGGCAGAGTCAGTAGTGTCGGCGGAGTGTCGGCAGAGTGTCAGCAGAGTCAGTAGTGTCAGCAGAGTGTCGGCAGAGTGTCAGCAGAGTCAGTAGTGTCGGCAGAGTGTCGGCAGAGTGTCAGCAGAGTGTCGGCAGAGTGTCGGCAGAGTGTCAGCAGAGTGTCGGCAGAGTGTCGGCAGAGTGTCGGCAGAGTGTCGGCAGAGTCAGTAGTGTCAGTGTGCGTCCAGGAATGTGTGTTTAATAGATCTAGTATCGTTGGAGGAAAGAAACTATCCGTTTGTTTCTTCAATACTGCAGACTGATGAGTAGTTTCACCTACAGGCTGATCTGGAGTCAGGTCTTCAGTCGTTTCTTTGTTTCTTCAATACTGCAGACTGATGAGTAGTTTCACCTAGAGGCTGATCTGGAGTCAGGTCTTCAGTCGTTTGTTTGGTCTTCAATACTGCAGACTGATGAGTAGTTTCACCTACAGGCTGATCTGGAGTCAGGTCTTCAGTCGTTTGCTTGGTTCTTCAATACTGCAGATTGGTGGTTAGTTTCACCTACAGGCTGATCTGGAGTCAGGTCTTCAGGTGAAGATGAGATGCCATGTTCAGATGAGTGGAAACTAGCGTGAATGACAGTTTCAGACATATATAGGTGCTTCTAATACTAACCAATAGAACACGGCTGTAGTAACAACAAGGATACACCACTATTAGGAGTCTTGGATCAGTAGTCTGTTCTGTAGTAACAACAAGGATACACCACTATTAGGAGTCTTGGATCAGTAGTCTGTTCTGTAGTAACCACAAGGATACACCACTATTAGGAGCTGTAGATCAGTAGTCTGTTCTGTAGTAACAACAAGGATACACCACTATTAGGAGCTGTAGATCAGTAGTCTGTTCTGTAGTAACAACAAGGATACACCACTATTAGGAGCTGTAGATCAGTAGTCTGTTCTGTAGTAACAACAAGGATACACCACTATTAGGAGCTGTAGATCAGTAGTCTGTTCTGTAGTAACAACAAGGATACACCACTATTAGGGGCTGTAGATCAGTAGTCTGTTCTGTAGTAACAACAAGGATACACCACTATTAGGAGTCTTGGATCAGTAGTCTGTTCTGTAGTAACCACAAGGATACACCACTATTAGGAGCTGTAGATCAGTAGTCTGTTCTGTAGTAACAACAAGGATACACCACTATTAGGAGTCTTGGATCAGTAGTCTGTTCTGTAGTAACAACAAGGATACACCACTATTAGGAACTGTAGATCAGTAGTCTGTTCTGTAGTAACAACAATGATACACCACTATTAGGAGCTGTAGATCAGTAGTCTGTTCTGTAGTAACAACAAGGATACACCACTATTAGGAGTCTTGGATCAGTAGTCTGTTCTGTAGTAACAACAAGGATACACCACTATTAGGAGCTGTAGATCAGTAGTCTGTTCTGTAGTAACAACAAGGATACACCACTATTAGGAGCTGTAGACCAGTAGTCTGTTCTGTAGTAACAACAAGGATACACCACTATTAGGAGCTGTAGATCAGTAGTCTGTTCTGTAGTAACAACAAGGATACACCACTATTAGGAGTCTTGGATCAGTAGTCTGTTCTGTAGTAACAACAAGGATACACCACTATTAGGAGCTGTAGATCAGTAGTCTGTTCTGTAGTAACAACAAGGATACACCACTATTAGGAGTCTTGGATCAGTAGTCTGTTCTGTAGTAACAACAAGGATACACCACTATTAGGAGTCTTGGATCAGTAGTCTGTTCTGTAGTAACAACAAGGATACACCACTATTAGGAGTCTTGGATCAGTAGTCTGTTCTGTAGTAAGGAGCTGTAGATCAGTAGTCTGTTCTGACAAGGAAACACCACTATTAGGAGTCTTGGATCAGTAGTCAGTTCTGTAGTAACAACAAGGATACACCACTATTAGGAGTCTTGGATCAGTAGTCTGTTCTGTAGTAACAACAAGGATACACCACTATTAGGAGTCTTGGATCAGTAGTCTGTTCTGTAGTAACAACAAGGATACACCACTATTAGGAGTCTTGGATCAGTAGTCTGTTCTGTAGTAACAACAAGGAAACACCACTATTAGGAGCTGTAGATCAGTAGTCTGTTCTGTAGTAACAACAAGGAAACACCACAAAATACACAGAGAAGAGATAAACTGCTGTTGTAAAGGAAAGTCCTAGTGTTTTACACTGATTGACTATAGCAGCATCTCCAGCAACAACAACACAGCTGACGTTGAGCCTGGCAGCGACGGTCTACAATCTACACCTACATTACATGACATGACTTCATTTAGTGATTAACAAAGGAAGTCTGTCTGTGGTTGTGTGTCTTTTAAACACTACTGTCTTCTCTTTGCAGCAAATCTTGAACCACATTCTGGACCACATCGAGTTCTTCGTGACCAAACTGCAGAAAGCGGCTGAGGCCTTCAACGAGCTCTCTAAGAGGAAGAAATCTAAAAAGAACAAGAAGAAGGGACCCGGAGGTGGGTGTTGTAGTTCTTTAGATCTAGTTTGTAGTCCTTCTGGGCCTGGTCCTGATTTTCATTCTACTGTCCATGACCTCGTCACTGTTGGGTGTTGTAGTTCTTTAGATCTAGTTTGTAGTCCTTCTGGCCTGGTCCTGATCTTCATTCTACTGTCCATGACCTCGTCACTGTTGGGTGTTGTAGTTCTTTAGATCTAGTTTGTAGTCCTTCTGGGCCTGGTCCTGATTTTCATTCTTCTGTCCATGACCTCGTCACTGTTGGGTGTTGTAGTTCTTTAGATCTAGTTTGTAGTCCTCCTGGCCTGGTCCTGATCTTCATTCTTCTGTCCATGACCTCGTTACTGTTGGGTGTTGTAGTTCTTTAGATCTAGTTTGTAGTCCTCCTGGCCTGGTCCTGATCTTCATTCTACTGTCCATGACCTCGTCACTGTTGGGTGGTGTAGTTCTTTAGATCTAGTTTGTAGTCCTTCTGGCCTGGTCCTGATCTTCATTCTACTGTCCATGACCTCGTCACTGTTGGGTGGTGTAGTTCTTTAGATCTAGTTTGTAGTCCTTCTGGCCTGGTCCTGATCTTCATTCTACTCTCCATGACCTCATTACTGTTTCCCATTTACATCAAAACAGGAAACATTTAGGAAAACAATTGATGTTGCTTGACTAGTGACTAGTGACTGTCCTACTGTAATACTGTATGTACTAGACTAGTGACTAGTGCCTATCCTACTGTAATACTGTATGTACTAGACTAGGAACTATCCTACTGTAATACTGAGTGTTACCTGTCATGTCTCTCTCTCTCCTACTGTAATACTGTATGTACTAGACTAGTGCCTATCCTACTGTAATACTGTATGTACTAGACTAGGGACTATCCTACTGTAATACTGTGTTACCTGTCATGTCTCTCTCTGTCCACCAGAGGGAGTGCTAACACTGCGAGCCAAGCCTCCCACTCAGGAGGAGTTTGTTGACTGTTTCCAGAAGTTCAAACATGCCTTCAACCTGCTGGTAAGACACCAAAGATGAATGATGTTATTTAATATATACTTTAACTGTAAAAAAAAAGAAGAAAAAAACATCTAACATTATTTTACATTTGTATGTCTTTCCATGTCTCTCTCCTCCAGGGGAAGTTGAAGTCCCACATCCAGAACCCCAGCGCTGATGATCTGGTCCACTTCCTGTTCACACCACTCAGGATGGTGAGAGAAAGACTGCTCTACTCTGTTATTCCATGTTATGTTCCTGTTCCTGTTCACACCACTCAGGATGGTGAAAGACAGACTGCTCTGCTCTGTTATGCATGGTTAAGCCAGATTCCACTCCACTCCGTCCCCACAACCTTCCAGGTGATCCAGACCTCTGGAGGGTCAGAGCTGGCTACGAGCCTAGGGGTTAGTGGTGAGGGTCAGAGCTGGCTACGAGCCTAGGGGTTAGTGGTGAGGGTTAGGGTAATGGTTTAAGAGCCTAGGGGTTAGTGGTGAGGGTCAGAGCTGGCTACGAGCCTAGGGGTTAGTGGTGAGGGTCAGAGCTGGCTACGAGCCTAGGGGTTAGTGGTGAGGGTTAGGGTAATGGTTTAAGAGCCTAGTAGCTAGTGGTGAGGGTTAGGGTAATGGTTTAAGAGCCTAGTAGTTAGTGGTAAGGGTTAGGTTAATGGTTTAAGAGCCTAGTAGCTAGTGGTGAGGGTTAGGGTAATGGTTTAAGACCCTAGTAGTTAGTGGTGAGGGTTGGGATAATGGTTTAAGATCCTAGTAGTTAGTGGTGGGGGTTAAGGTAATGGTTTAAGAGCCTAGTAGTTAGTGGTGAGGGTTAGGGTAATGGTTTAAGAGCCTAGTAGTTAGTGGTGAGGGTTAGGTAATGGTTTAAGACCCTAGTAGTTAGTGGTGAGGGTTGGGATAATGGTTTAAGATCCTAGTAGTTAGTGGTGGGGGTTAAGGTAATGGTTTAAGAGCCTAGTAGTTAGTGGTGAGGGTTAGGGTAATGGTTTAAGAGCCTAGTAGTTAGTGGTGAGGGTTAGGGTAATGGTTTAAGACCCTAGTAGTTAGTGGTGAGGGTTAGGATAATGGTTTAAGAGCCTAGTAGTTAGTGGTGAGGGTTAAGGTAATGTTTTAAGAGCCTAGGAGTTAGTGGTGAGGGTTAGGGTAATGGTTTAAGAGCCTGGCAGTTAGTGGTGAGGGTTAGGGTAATGGTTTAAGAGCCTAGTAGTTAGTGGTGAGGGTTAGGGTAATGGTTTAAGAGCCTAATAGTTAGTGGTGAGGGTTAGGGTAATGGTTTAAGAGCCTAGGAGTTAGTGGTGAGGGTTAGGGTAATGGTTTAAGAGCCTAGTCATTAGTGGTGAGGGTAAGGGTAATGGTTTAAGAGCCTAGTAGTTAGTGGTGAGGGTTAGGGTAATGGTTTAAGACCCTAGTAGTTAGTGGTGAGGGTTGGTATAATGGTTTAAGATCCTAGTAGTTAGTGGTGGGGGTTAAGGTAATGGTTTAAGAGCCTAGTAGTTAGGGTTAGGTAATGGTTTAAGAGTCTAGTAGTTAGTGGTGAGGGTTAGGGTAATGGTTTAAGAGCCTAGTAGTTAGTGGTGAGGGTTAGGGTAATGGTTTAAGAGCCTAGTAGTTAGTGGTGAGGGTTAGGGTCATGGTTTAAGAGCCTAGTAGTTAGTGGTGAGGGTTAGGGTAATGGTTTAAGACCCTAGTAGTTAGTGGTGAGGGTTGGGATAATGGTTTAAGATCCTAGTAGTTAGTGGTGGGGGTTAAGGTAATGGTTTAAGAGCCTAGTAGTTAGTGGTGAGGGTTAGGGTAATGGTTTAAGAGCCTATTAGTTAGTGGTGAGGGTTAGGGTAATGGTTTAAGACCCTAGTAGTTAGTGGTGAGGGTTAGGATAATGGTTTAAGAGCCTAGTAGTTAGTGGTGAGGGTTAAGGTAATGTTTTAAGAGCCTAGGAGTTAGTGGTGAGGGTTAGGGTAATGGTTTAAGAGCCTGGCAGTTAGTGGTGAGGGTTAGGGTAATGGTTTAAGAGCCTAGTAGTTAGTGGTGAGGGTTAGGGTAATGGTTTAAGAGCCTAATAGTTAGTGGTGAGGGTTAGGGTAATGGTTTAAGAGCCTAGGAGTTAGTGGTGAGGGTTAGGGTAATGGTTTAAGAGCCTAGTCATTAGTGGTGAGGGTAAGGGTAATGGTTTAAGAGCCTAGTAGTTAGTGGTGAGGGTTAGGGTAATGGTTTAAGACCCTAGTAGTTAGTGGTGAGGGTTGGTATAATGGTTTAAGATCCTAGTAGTTAGTGGTGGGGGTTAAGGTAATGGTTTAAGAGCCTAGTAGTTAGTGGCGAGGGTTAGGGTAATGGTTTAAGAGTCTAGTAGTTAGTGGTGAGGGTTAGGGTAATGGTTTAAGAGCCTAGGAGTTAGTGGTGAGGGTTAGGGTAATGGTTTAAGAGCCTAGTAGTTAGTGGTGAGGGTTAGGGTAATGGTTTAAGAGCCTAGTCGTTAGTGGTGAGGGTTAGGGTAATGGTTTAAGAGTCGTTAGTGGTGAGGATAATGGTTTAAACTCTTCTCCTCCAGGTGATCCAGACCTCTGGAGGGACAGAGCTGGCTAAGAGCCTAGTAGTTAGTGGTGAGGGTTAGGGTAATGGTTTAAGAGCCTAGTAGTTAGTGGTGAGGGTTAGGGTAATGGTTTAAGAGCCTAGTCGTTAGTGGTGAGGGTTAGGGCAATGGTTTAAGAGCCTAGTAGTTAGTGGTGAGGGTTAGGGTAATGGTTTAAGAGCCTAGTAGTTAGTGGTGAGGGTTAGGGTAATGGTTTAAGAGCCTAGTCGTTAGTGGTGAGGGTTAGGGTAATGGTTTTAGAGCCTAGTAGTTAGTGGTGAGGGTTAGGGTAATGGTTTAAGAGCCTAGTCGTTAGTGGTGAGGGTTAGGGTAATGGTTTAAGAGTCGTTAGTGGTGAGGATAATGGTTTAAACTCTTCTCCTCCAGGTGATCCAGACCTCTGGAGGGACAGAGCTGGCTAAGAGCCTAGTAGTTAGTGGTGAGGGTTAGGGTAATGGTTTAAGAGCCTAGTAGTTAGTGGTGAGGGTTAGGGTAATGGTTTAAGAGCCTAGTCGTTAGTGGTGAGGGTTAGGGTAATGGTTTAAGAGCCTATGAGTTAGTGGTGAGGGACAGAGCTGGCTAAGAGCCTAGTAGTTAGTGGTGAGGGTTAGGGTAATGGTTTAAGAGCCTAGTAGTTAGTGGTGAGGGTAATGGTTTAAACTCTTCTCCTCCAGGTGATCCAGACCTCTGGAGGGACAGAGCTGGCTAAGAGCGTGGTGGTTCCTCTGTTGACCATAGAGGCTATAGACTTCCTGCACTCAGCTGGGACGGCAGAGGAAAGACACCTGTGGGTTGCCCTGGGGGAGGGGTGGACCAAGTGCAGGTAGGAGGCTAGAGGTCACGACGGGGTTAACATGGGGTCATAGGGGTGAATGTCTGGTTAACGTGGGTTTAACGGTAATATCGGTCTCCAACCTCTTTATTAAAGCATCTTCTGTTCACTTACTGATGGAGTGACACCATTATTTTAGTCTAACTGAGATGCTGCTGTATGGAGTGACACCATTATGTTAGTCTAACTGAGATGCTGCTGTATGGAGTGACACCATTATGTTAGTCTACCTGAGATGCTGCTGTATGGAGTAACACCATTATGTTAGTCTACCTGAGATGCTGCTGTATGGAGTGACACCATTATTTTAGTCTAACTGAGATGCTGCTGTATGGAGTGACACCATTATGTTAGTCTAACTGAGATGCTGCTGTATGGAGTGACACCATTATGTTAGTCTACCTGAGATGCTGCTGTATGGAGTGACACCATTATTTTAGTCTAACTGAGATGCTGCTGTATGGAGTGACACCATTATGTTAGTCTACCTGAGATGCTGCTGTATGGAGTGACACCATTATGTTAGTCTAACTGAGATGCTGCTGTATGGAGTAACACCATTATGTTAGTCTACATGAGATGCTGCTGTATGGAGTGACACCATTATGTTAGTCTAACTGAGATGCTGCTGTATGGAGTAACACCATTATGTTAGTCTACCTGAGATGCTGCTGTATGGAGTGACACCATTATGTTAGTCTAACTGAGATGCTGCTGTATGGAGTGACACCATTATTTTAGTCTAACTGAGATGCTGCTGTATGGAGTAACACCATTATGTTAGTCTACCTGAGATGCTGCTGTATGGAGTGACACCATTATGTTAGTCTACCTGAGATGCTGCTGTATGGAGTGACACCATTATTTTAGTCTACCTGAGATGCTGCTGTATGGAGTGACACCATTATGTTAGTCTACCTGAGATGCTGCTGTATGGAGTGACACCATTATGTTAGTCTACCTGAGATGCTGCTGTATGGAGTGACACCATTATTTTAGTCTAACTGAGATGCTGCTGTATGGAGTGACACCATTATTTTAGTCTAACTGAGATGCTGCTGTATGGAGTGACACCATTATTTTAGTCTAACTGAGATGCTGCTGTATGGAGTGACACCATTATTTTAGTCTAACTGAGATGCTGCTGTATGGAGTAACACCATTATTTTAGTCTAACTGAGATGCTGCTGTATGGAGTGACACCATTATTTTAGTCTAACTGAGATGCTGCTGTATGGAGTAACACCATTATTTTAGTCTAACTGAGATGCTGCTGTATGGAGTAACACCATTATGTTAGTCTACCTGAGATGCTGCTGTATGGAGTGACACCATTATGTTAGTCTACCTGAGATGCTGCTGTATGGAGTGACACCATTATGTTAGTCTAACTGAGATGCTGCTGTATGGAGTAACACCATTATTTTAGTCTAACTGAGATGCTGCTGTATGGAGTGACACCATTATTTTTGTCTAACTGAGATGCTGCTGTATGGAGTGACACCATTATGTTAGTCTAACTAAGATGCTGCTGTATGGAGTGACACCATTATGTTAGTCTAACTGAGATGCTGCTGTATGGAGTAACACCATTATTTTAGTCTAACTGAGATGCTGCTGTATGGAGTGACACCATTATTTTTGTCTAACTGAGATGCTGCTGTATGGAGTGACACCATTATTTTAGTCTACCTGAGATGCTGCTGTATGGAGTGACACCATTATTTTAGTCTAACTGAGATGCCCTCCTGCATCCTTGTCTCACCCCACGGCCCTGTGGGAAGAAATATATGTGTTTTTTGCCAGTTTGTGTTCATGGATTTTATAATGTTGTATATTTTTCCCCCAACACCACATTCCATCAATTTGTATAGCAAACCCTAATGCCAAATTGAGCCAAAAGCTTTTTTGAAGTCAGACTCTCTCTCTCCTTTCTCTCTCTCTCTTTTCCTA
Organism: Oncorhynchus nerka; assembly: GCF_034236695.1. Classification (NCBI taxonomy): domain Eukaryota; kingdom Metazoa; phylum Chordata; class Actinopteri; order Salmoniformes; family Salmonidae; genus Oncorhynchus; species Oncorhynchus nerka. The sequence continues at coordinate 55,068 of NW_027039704.1, read as the reverse complement.
CCACTCTCTATTTCCCTCTCTCCCTCCTCTCTCCCCCTCCCTCCCTCTCTCTCTCCCCCCCCCTCCCTCTCTCTCTCTCCCTCCCTCCCTCTCTCTCTCCCCCTCCCCTCTCTCTCTCTTCCTACCTCTTTCTCTCTCTCTTTTCCTACCGCTCTCTATTTTCTCTCTCTCTCTCCTCTCTCTCGTTCTCTCTCTCTCTTCCTACCTCTTTCTCTCTCTCTTTTCCTACCGCTCTCTATTTCTCTCTCCCCTCCCTCTCTCTCTCCCCCTCTCTCCCTCCCTCCCTCCCACTCCCTCTCTCTCCCCCTCCCTCCCTCCCTCCCACTTACCCCTTCTCCAGGTTGGAGTGGCCTAAGGACCACTACTTCCCTCCGTGTACGCTGCAGTTCCGTGATGGTTGGGAACCTCCCATGATGCCGTTCGTCCCCCAATCACGAGAGGCAGAGCTGAATCAGCTGACCCAGACCCTCGCCCACTCTGAGATCCTTAGACAGGAGGAGATGGTTCACAGGCTGTCTACTGAGGTACGCACCCTGACCCCTAACCCCTAAACTCTGACCCCTAACCCACTCTGAGATCCTTAGACAGGAGGAGATGGTTCACAGGCTGTCTACTGAGGTACGCACCCTGACCCCTAACCCCTAAACTCTGACCCCTAACCCACTCTGAGATCCTTAGACAGGAGGAGATGGTTCACAGGCTGTCTACTGAGGTACGCACCCTGACCCCTAACCCCTAATCCCTAAACTATGACCCCTAGCCCCTATCAATAATGACAGTCCCTTCATCAGTAATGACAGGCCGTTTATCAATAATGACAATATTTTCATCAATAATGACAGTCAATTGATGAATAATGACAGTCAATTGATGAATAATGACAGTCCATTGATCAGTGATCACAGTCTCTTCATCAGTGATAATAACTGAGAGTTCAGCTGATGTGTTTGTGTTATCTGTCTCCCTCAGCATCCGGGTGTACAGGACTTCCCGTCTTCACAAGGGTATGCATTGGACAACAAGGCCTACAAACGCATGCACCTCTCGGACCAGGGCATGGCCGTGCAGGCCTTCAACCAGGCCGTCTCACGACACGTAGACCGGTAACACTGTGGTCACCTGACTGAACCCAACGCCCTGAAGAACTGGCCATGTTTTACCGTCTATAAAACCAATGTCCCTCTGGGCACACTTCGCTTACTCTAAATCTGAACTGTAAAACTGTCCCCTCTCAACTGGGAAACATATTCTTTCCTGCTGCTGTAGCATCTTCCAATCTCATCTCTCTCTGGGAGAGAATAAACATCACATCCCAGTGAGTAGCTAGGTAACTGTAGAATAAACATCACATCCCAGGAAGTAGCTAGCTAACTGTAGAATAAACATCACATCCCAGGGAGTAGCTAGGTACTGTAGAATAAACATCACATCCCAGGAAGTAGCTAGGTAACTGTAGAATAAACATCACATCCCAGGAAGTAGCTAGGTACTGTAGAATAAACATCACATCCCAGGAAGTAGCTAGGTACTGTAGAATAAACATCACATCCCAGGAAGTAGCTAGCTAACTGTAGAATAAACATCACATCCCAGGAAGTAGCTAGCTAACTGTAGAATAAACATCACATCCCAGGAAGTAGCTAGCTAACTGTAGAATAAACATCACATCCCAGGAAGTAGCTAGCTAACTGTAGAATAAACATCACATCCCAGTGAGTAGCTAGTTAACGGTAGAATAAACATCACATCCCAGGTAGTAGCTAGATACCTGTAGAATAAACATCACATCCCAGTGAGTAGCTAGCTAGGGAACGGTAGAATAAACATCACATCCCAGGAAGTAGCTAGCTAACTGTAGAATAAACATCACATCCCAGGAAGTAGCTAGCTAACTGTAGAATAAACATCACATCCCAGTGAGTAGCTAGCTAGGGAACGGTAGAATAAACATCACATCCCAGGAAGTAGCTAGCTAACTGTAGAATAAACATCACATCCCAGGAAGTAGCTAGCTAACTGTAGAATAAACATCACATCCCAGTGAGTAGCTAGTTAACGGTAGAATAAACATCACATCCCAGGTAGTAGCTAGATACCTGTAGAATAAACATCACATCCCAGTGAGTAGCTAGCTAGGGAACGGTAGAATAAACATCACATCCCAGGAAGTAGCTAGCTAACTGTAGAATAAACATCACATCCCAGGAAGTAGCTAGCTAACTGTAGAATAAACATCACATCCCAGTGAGTAGCTAGCTAGGGAACGGTAGAATAAACATCACATCCCAGGAAGTAGCTAGCTAACTGTAGAATAAACATCACATCCCAGGAAGTAGCTAGCTAACTGTAGAATAAACATCACATCCCAGGAAGTAGCTAGATACCTGTAGAATAAACATCACATCCCAGTGAGTAGCTAGCCAGCTAACGATTGAATAAACATCACATCCCAGGAAGTAGCTAGCTAACTGTAGAATAAACATCACATCCCAGTGAGTAGCTAGCTAGCTAACGATTGAATAAACATCACATCCCAGTGAGTAGCTAGCCAGCTAACGATTGAATAAACATCACATCCCAGGAAGTAGCTAGCTAACGATTGAATAAACATCACATCCCATGAAGTAGCTAGGTAACGGTAGAATAAACATCACATCCCAGGAAGTAGCTAGCTAACTGTAGAATAAACATCACATCCCAGTGAGTAGCTAGCTAGCTAACGATTGAATAAACATCACATCCCAGGAAGTAGCTAGGTACGATGAAAATAAACATCACATCCCAGGTAGTAGCTAGCTAGCTGTAGAATAAACATCACATCCCAGGAAGTAGCTAGCTAGCTAACGATTGAATAAACATCACATCCCAGGAAGTAGCTAGCTAACAATTAAATAAACATCACATCCCAGTGAGTAGCTAGCCAGCTAACGATTTAATAAATATCACATCCCAGGAAGTAGCTAGGTACTCTGTAAAAATAAACATCACATCCCAGGTAGTAGCTAGGTAACGGTAGAATAAACATCACATCCCAGGAAGTAGCTAGGTAACTGTAGAATAAACATCACATCCCAGGAAGTAGCTAGCTAACTGTAGAATAAACATCACATCCCAGTGAGTAGCTAGCTAGCTAACAATTGAATAAACATCACATCCCAGTGAGTAGCTAGCTAGCTAACGATTTAATAAATATCACATCTCAGGAAGTAGCTAGCTAACAATTGAATAAACATCACATCCCAGTGAGTAGCTAGCTAGCTAACGGTTGAATAAACATAATGAGCGTCAGGTAGTAGCTAGCTAGCTAAAGGTAGCAGCATGAGGGACAGGAAGTAGTTATTTCCTACTGGTGTAGAATCTGCCAATCTCATCTCTTACTCTCCCCTATTGGTTCACACCGGATCCTCTGACATTGTGTCTGTATTCACAGTGTTGTCTCCTTTCCATTGGGATTCTCATCCTCCGTTCTTATCCTCTTAGGGGTTAACAGGCAAACACTCTGACTCTATAATGTTCTACTGTATATAAAAACATCACAACTCTGGGTGCTAAGGGTAATCTTGATCAATCACAGCCCCCTCTATCCTCTCCCTCTGTTCTCTCTCTAACCTCTGATGTTAAAGTTGGGCCACTTCTCCTCGGCTGGGACAGTCAGTAGCAGTAGCATGTAGGTGTCTGTGGTCCATGTTTGGCTTTATCCCAGTTCAGTCATGTCCATAAGCATGTAGCTTGTACCACCACACCGTGCAGTGATGTCTCCTGCAGTGTCGTACTGTACTGTGGGTTTTTTGGACGTTGACATGTGCTTGGTCTGTTGTGCACAATGCATGTTGTGGTTTTGGATGATGATATGATTGGATACGACGTGTGCATTCATCCTCAGCGTATCAGTCGCTGTTCTACTGTTAGTCCATCCGTCTAACCCCTGACCTCTTAACCTCTGACGTGAACAGGAACTACGAGGCCCACGGCAGCAGAGGTCAGCCAAAACGGTTTGCCAAATCCAAGTATGACTTTGAGGCCAGAAACAACACAGAGCTGTCATTGGTACAGGACGAGGTTGTGGAGGTAAGGAACGGTTAACCCAAACATTTAACACGAAGGCTCACTGCAACATGTAACGTCAGTGTAATAACCCCAGAATAGTAAAGACTGTTGTTTCAGACCCTGCATCACGGCACATAGTTATGAACATCAGTATAATAACCCCAGAATAGTAAAGACTGTTGTTTCAGCGTCACGGCACATAGTTATGAACGTCTTTGTTTTACCAATGTTGTCGTGTGTCGATCACGAGAAACACTCATTTTACGACAAGAACCACTAGATGGCAGTGGAGAGCACCGACACATGTTGTGCTCGATGTTTTACCCCAGGGGAGAACGATTGCCCCCTCTCATGGCCGACCGCGGTACTGTAGGCATTGTTTGCAGAAAACGGGATACCGCAGTATAGTGAATGGGAAAATGGCTTCGTGGTTAATCTTAGTGTAAATAAAAAATCGAACACAATCATGTTACCAGTAAATACCTCTATTACACCAGATGTATGTTCTTGAGCCGATTAGTTTGTTAGGGCTACTAGTTCCCCTTTGGGAACTCACCCCACCCCCCCTGAGCTGTAATGTGGCGCAGGGAACGCAAGAAATAATCCTAAAAATATTTAACCTCCACAGAATCGCTTGAAAAATGGCTCAAATGAAAGATAAAGAAGTTATTTATCTACCCAGCAAGTCAGATTTCTAAAATGTTTTACGGCGAAAACATAGCACATATTTATGTCCAACCACCACTGCATACATACTTCATTAGCTTAGCCAAGTAGGAAAAAATATGCAATCAACAAACGCAGGATTAAAAGAAAAATAATTTCACTAACCTTTTGAAATCTTCATCAGATGACAGTAATATAACATGTTACACAGTACATTCATTTTTTTTCAATAATATGCAATATATATCCATAAATATCTGTTTACAATTATGCATCGTTCAAAAAATGCTACTCCAATGTCAGGAGAAATAAATAGCTCCGGCAGATAACGTCAGCAAACAAGGAATACACATCATAAACTTTGACTAAATATGCATGTTTTACATATGTATGGCAAGATAAACTTCTTCTAAATGCAATTGCTATGTTACAATTATTTTTAACGTTACATTTGGCGTTTACTAGGCTATAATAGAGAGAGGCAGCACTCAGTTAGCATGCTGACTCCTCTATCATGGAGGAGGCAGAAACCCAAAATGAAGACGTAAATATTCCCTTACCATGGCTGTTCTTGCTTCAGAAGAGGAAGGGTTAATACTCACAAGTTAGCGTTCAGTTTGCAAGTCTGTGTCTTTCCGTTCTCAAACTAGACACTTTTCTGAAATGTATGCAAATTTCAAGTGGCTGCGCACCAAAACACTGAAAGTATACATTATATTTCGAGTAAACTTATCAAACTATGTTTATAATTAAGCCTTAGCATGTTATAAAGGTCTACAGCAATCGGAGGGCAGAACAGATTAGCACACGTTGTTCAGTCTGTCCTGGGAGAAAGAGAGAGAAATCTCAGTCTCCCATTGGTGAATTTTTTTGTGCGCCACCGGGACGTTTGGTCACGCTGAACGTCTCGTGAGCACGTGATTCTCGCAGTTACAGGCCTCATCGAAAGCAGGCTTCACGCTGAAGACATAGAACGTGTTTCCATGGTTATAGCTCTTTGGGAAGTAACCAATGACGTCAAAGTGAGGGGCAACTTTTCCCATTACAAGAGAGACTTTGGGAGAATGCATGCCCTGAGAGTTCTGCTTTAGCTAGAGACAAAATTTAAACGGTTTTATAAGCTTTAGAGTGTTTCCTATTCGATAACAATTTTTAATTGCATATATTAGCAACTTTTGACAAAAATTTATCATGGTTTATATGGGTGCCGAATTCCTCCAGAAGGGGCAGTATTCAGGGCTAGCCCTAACAGGTTATTAAAATCACACACGGAAGAAGTTTGAAGGATCATTTGGTGAGTTAGCTGCTAATGGCAGCCTGCAGGCAGCACTAGTTAGCCTGCAGTACCCCGGTCAATGAGAGGAGGCAGCACTGAGTTAGCCTGCAGTACCCCGGTCAATGAGAGGAGGCAGCACTGAGTTAGCCTGCAGTACCCCGGTCAATGAGAGGAGGCAGCACTGAGTTAGCCTGCAGTACCCCGGTCAATGTGAGGAGGCAGCACTGAGTTAGCCTGCAGTACCCCTGGTCAATGAGAGGAGGCAGCACTGAGTTAGCCTGCAGTACCCCTGGTCAATGAGAGGAGGCAGCACTGAGTTAGCCTGCAGTACCCGGTCAATGTGAGGAGGCAGCACTGAGTACTGAGTTAGCCTGCAGTACCCCGGTCAATGAGAGGAGGCAGCACTGAGTTAGCCTGCAGTACCCCGGTCAATGTGAGGAGGCAGCACTGAGTTAGCCTGCAGTACCCCGGTCAATGAGAGGAGGCAGCACTGAGTTAGCCTGCAGTACCCCGGTCAATGAGAGGAGGCAGCACTGAGTTAGCCTGCAGTACCCGGTCAATGTGAGGAGGCAGCACTGAGTTAGCCTGCAATACCCGGGTCAATGAGAGGAGGCAGCACTGAGTTAGCCTGCAGTACCCGGTCAATGTGAGAGGAGGCAGCACTGAGTTAGCCACTGAGTTAGCCTGCAGTACCCCGGTCAATGAGAGGAGGCAGCACTGAGTTAGCCTGCAGTACCCGGTCAATGTGAGGAGGCAGCACTGAGTTAGCCTGCAGTACCCCGGTCAATGAGAGGAGGCAGCACTGAGTTAGCCTGCAGTACCCCGGTCAATGTGAGGAGGCAGCACTGAGTTAGCCTGCAGTACCCGGTCAATGAGAGGAGGCAGCACTGAGTTAGCCTGCAGTACCCCGGTCAATGAGAGGAGGCAGCACTGAGTTAGCCTGCAGTACCCCGGTCAATGAGAGGAGGCAGCACTGAGTTAGCCTGCAGTACCCCGGTCAATGAGAGGAGGCAGCACTGAGTTAGCCTGCAGTACCCCGGTCAATGTGAGGAGGCAGCACTGAGTTAGCCTGCAGTACCCCGGTCAATGTGAGGAGGCAGCACTGAGTTAGCCTGCAGTACCCCGGTCAATGAGAGGAGGCAGCACTGAGTTAGCCTGCAGTACCCCGGTCAATGTGAGGAGGCAGCACTGAGTTAGCCTGCAGTACCCCGGGTCAATGAGAGGAGGCAGCACTGAGTTAGCCTGCAGTACCCCGGTCAATGTGAGGAGGCAGCACTGAGTTAGCCTGCAGTACCCCGGTCAATGAGAGGAGGCAGCACTGAGTTAGCCTGCAGTACCCCGGTCAATGTGAGGAGGCAGCACTGAGTTAGCCTGCAGTACCCCGGTCAATGAGAGGAGGCAGCACTGAGTTAGCCTGCAGTACCCGGTCAATGAGAGGAGGCAGCACTGAGTTAGCCTGCAGTACCCCGGTCAATGAGAGGAGGCAGCACTGAGTTAGCCTGCAGTACCCCGGTCAATGTGAGGAGGCAGCACTGAGTTAGCCTGCAGTACCCCGGTCAATGAGAGGAGGCAGCACTGAGTTAGCCTGCAGTACCCTGGTCAATGAGAGGAGGCAGCACTGAGTTAGCCTGCAATACCCCGGGTCAATGAGAGGAGGCAGCACTGAGTTAGCCTGCAGTACCCCGGTCAATGAGGAGGCAGCACTGAGTTAGCCTGCAGTACCCCGGTCAATGAGGAGGCAGCACTGAGTTAGCCTGCAGTACCCGGTCAATGAGAGGAGGCAGCACTGAGTTAGCCTGCAGTACCCGGTCAATGAGAGGAGGCAGCACTGAGTTAGCCTGCAGTACCTGTCAATGTGAGGAGGCAGCACTGAGTTAGCCTGCAGTACCCCGGTCAATGAGAGGAGGCAGCACTGAGTTAGCCTGCAGTACCCGGTCAATGAGAGGAGGCAGCACTGAGTTAGCCTGCAGTACCCCGGTCAATGAGAGGAGGCAGCACTGAGTTAGCCTGCAGTACCCCGGTCAATGTGAGGAGGCAGCACTGAGTTAGCCTGCAGTACCCTGGTCAATGAGAGGAGGCAGCACTGAGTTAGCCTGCAGTACCCTGGTCAATGAGAGGAGGCAGCACTGAGTTAGCCTGCAGTACCCCGGTCAATGTGAGGAGGCAGCACTGAGTTAGCCTGCAATACCCCGGTCAATGTGAGGAGCCAGCACTGAGTTAGCCTGCAGTACCCCGGTCAATGAGAGGAGGCAGCACTGAGTTAGCCTGCAGTACCCCGGTCAATGAGAGGAGGCAGCACTGAGTTAGCCTGCAGTACCCCGGTCAATGAGAGGAGGCAGCACTGAGTTAGCCTGCAGTACCCCGGTCAATGAGAGGAGGCAGCACTGAGTTAGCCTGCAGTACCCCGGTCAATGAGAGGAGGCAGCACTGAGTTACCCTGCAGTACCCCGATCAATGAGAGGAGGCAGCACTGAGTTAGCCTGCAGTACCCCGGTCAATGAGAGGAGGCAGCACTGAGTTAGCCTGCAATACCCCGGTCAATGAGAGGAGGCAGCACTGAGTTAGCCTGCAGTACTGCTGTCAATGTGAGGAGGCAGCACTGAGTTAGCCTGCAGTACCCCGGTCAATGAGAGGAGGCAGCACTGAGTTAGCCTGCAGTACCCCGGTCAATGAGAGGAGGCAGCACTGAGTTAGCCTGCAGTACCCCGGTCAATGAGAGGAGGCAGCACTGAGTTAGCCTGCAGTACCCCGGTCAATGTGAGGAGGCAGCACTGAGTTAGCCTGCAGTACCCGGTCAATGAGAGGAGGCAGCACTGAGTTAGCCTGCAGTACCCTGGTCAATGAGAGGAGGCAGCACTGAGTTAGCCTGCAGTACCCCGGTCAATGTGAGGAGGCAGCACTGAGTTAGCCTGCAATACCCCGGGTCAATGAGAGGAGGCAGCACTGAGTTAGCCTGCAGTACCCCGGTCAATGTGAGGAGGCAGCACTGAGTTAGCCTGCAGTACTGAGTTAGCCTGCAGTACCCCGGGTCAATGAGAGGAGACAGCACTGAGTTAGCCTGCAGTACTGCTGTCAATGTGAGGAGGCAGCACTGAGTTAGCCTGCAGTACCCCGGTCAATGAGAGGAGACAGCACTGAGTTAGCCTGCAGTACCCCTGTCAATGAGAGGAGGCAGCACTGAGTTAGCCTGCAGTACCCCTGTCAATGAGAGGAGGCAGCACTGAGTTAGCCTGCAGTACCCCGGTCAATGAGAGGAGGCAGCACTGAGTTAGCCTGCAGTACCCCGGTCAATGAGAGGAGGCAGCACTGAGTTAGCCTGCAGTACCCCGGTCAATGTGAGGAGGCAGCACTGAGTTAGCCTGCAATACCCCTGTCAATGAGAGGAGGCAGCACTGAGTTAGCCTGCAGTACCCCTGTCAATGAGAGGAGGCAGCACTGAGTTAGCCTGCAGTACCCCTGTCAATGTGAGAGCAGCACTGAGTTAGCCTGCAGTACCCCGGTCAATGAGAGGAGGCAGCACTGAGTTAGCCTGCAGTACCCCGGTCAATGAGAGGAGGCAGCACTGAGTTAGCCTGCAGTACCCCGGTCAAGAGGAGGCAGCACTGAGTTAGCCTGCAGTACCCTGGTCAATGAGTTGAGGCAGCACTGAGTTAGCCTGCAGTACCCCGGTCAATGAGAGGAGGCAGCACTGAGTTAGCCTGCAGTACCCCGGTCAATGTGAGGAGGCAGCACTGAGTTAGCCTGCAGTACCCGGTCAATGTGAGGAGGCAGCACTGAGTTAGCCTGCAGTACCCCGGTCAATGTGAGGAGGCAGCACTGAGTTAGCCTGCAGTACCCCGGTCAATGAGAGGAGGCAGCACTGAGTTAGCCTGCAGTACCCCGGTCAATGAGAGGAGGCAGCACTGAGTTAGCCTGCAGTACCCCGGTCAATGAGAGGAGGCAGCACTGAGTTAGCCTGCAGTACCCCGGTCAATGAGAGGAGGCAGCACTGAGTTAGCCTGCAGTACCCCGGTCAATGAGAGGAGGCAGCACTGAGTTAGCCTGCAGTACCCGGTCAATGAGAGGAGGCAGCACTGAGTTAGCCTGCAGTACCCGGTCAATGAGAGGAGGCAGCACTGAGTTAGCCTGCAGTACCCCGGTCAATGAGAGGAGGCAGCACTGAGTTAGCCTGCAGTACCCCGGTCAATGAGAGGAGGCAGCACTGAGTTAGCCTGCAGTACCCCGGTCAATGAGAGGAGGCAGCACTGAGTTAGCCTGCAATACCCCGGTCAATGAGAGGAGGCAGCACTGAGTTAGCCTGCAGTACTGCTGTCAATGTGAGGAGGCAGCACTGAGTTAGCCTGCAGTACCCCGGTCAATGAGAGGAGGCAGCACTGAGTTAGCCTGCAGTACCCCTGTCAATGAGAGGAGGCAGCACTGAGTTAGCCTGCAGTACCCCTGTCAATGAGAGGAGGCAGCACTGAGTTAGCCTGCAGTACCCCGGTCAATGAGAGGAGGCAGCACTGAGTTAGCCTGCAGTACCCGGTCAATGAGAGGAGGCAGCACTGAGTTAGCCTGCAGTACCCCGGTCAATGTGAGGAGGCAGCACTGAGTTAGCCTGCAATACCCCGGTCAATGAGAGGAGGCAGCACTGAGTTAGCCTGCAGTACCCCGGTCAATGTGAGGAGGCAGCACTGAGTTAGCCTGCAATACCCCTGTCAATGAGAGGAGGCAGCACTGAGTTAGCCTGCAGTACCCCTGTCAATGAGAGGAGGCAGCACTGAGTTAGCCTGCAGTACCCCTGTCAATGTGAGAAGGCAGCACTGAGTTAGCCTGCAGTACTGCTGTCAATGTGAGGAGGCAGCACTGAGTTAGCCTGCAGTACCCCGGTCAATGAGAGGAGACAGCACTGAGTTAGCCTGCAGTACCCCTGTCAATGAGAGGAGGCAGCACTGAGTTAGCCTGCAGTACCCCTGTCAATGAGAGGAGGCAGCACTGAGTTAGCCTGCAGTACCCCGGTCAATGAGAGGAGGCAGCACTGAGTTAGCCTGCAGTACCCCGGTCAATGAGAGGAGGCAGCACTGAGTTAGCCTGCAGTACCCCGGTCAATGTGAGGAGGCAGCACTGAGTTAGCCTGCAATACCCCGGTCAATGAGAGGAGGCAGCACTGAGTTAGCCTGCAGTACCCCGGTCAATGAGAGGAGGCAGCACTGAGTTAGCCTGCAGTACCCCGGTCAATGTGAGGAGGCAGCACTGAGTTAGCCTGCAATACCCCTGTCAATGAGAGGAGGCAGCACTGAGTTAGCCTGCAGTACCCCTGTCAATGAGAGGAGGCAGCACTGAGTTAGCCTGCAGTACCCCTGTCAATGTGAGAAGGCAGCACTGAGTTAGCCTGCAGTACCCCGGTCAATGAGAGGAGGCAGCACTGAGTTAGCCTGCAGTACCCCGGTCAATGAGAGGAGGCAGCACTGAGTTAGCCTGCAGTACCCCGGTCAATGTGAGGAGGCAGCACTGAGTTAGCCTGCAGTACCCCGGTCAATGAGTTGAGGCAGCACTGAGTTAGCCTGCAGTACCCCGGTCAATGAGAGGAGGCAGCACTGAGTTAGCCTGCAGTACCCCGGTCAATGAGAGGAGGCAGCACTGAGTTAGCCTGCAGTACCCCGGTCAATGAGAGGAGGCAGCACTGAGTTAGCCTGCAGTACCCGGTCAATGAGAGGAGGCAGCACTGAGTTAGCCTGCAGTACCCCGGTCAATGAGAGGAGGCAGCACTGAGTTAGCCTGCAGTACCCGGTCAATGAGAGGAGGCAGCACTGAGTTAGCCTGCAGTACCCCTGTCAATGAGAGGAGGCAGCACTGAGTTAGCCTGCAGTACCCCTGTCAATGAGAGGAGGCAGCACTGAGTTAGCCTGCAGTACCCGGTCAATGAGAGGAGGCAGCACTGAGAGGAGTTAGCCTGCAGTACCCCGGTCAATGAGAGGAGGCAGCACTGAGTTAGCCTGCAGTACCCCGGTCAATGAGAGGAGGCAGCACTGAGTTAGCCTGCAATACCCCGGTCAATGAGAGGAGGCAGCACTGAGTTAGCCTGCAGTACTGCTGTCAATGTGAGGAGGCAGCACTGAGTTAGCCTGCAATACCCCGGTCAATGAGAGGAGACAGCACTGAGTTAGCCTGCAGTTCCCCAGTCAATGAGAGGAGGCAGCACTGAGTTAGCCTGCAGTACCCCGGTCAATGAGGAGGCAGCACTGAGTTAGCCTGCAGTACCCCTGTCAATGAGAGGAGGCAGCACTGAGTTAGCCTGCAGTACCCCGGTCAATGAGAGGAGGCAGCACTGAGTTAGCCTGCAGTACCCCGGTCAATGAGAGGAGGCAGCACTGAGTTAGCCTGCAGTACCCCGGTCAATGAGAGGAGGCAGCACTGAGTTAGCCTGCAGTACCCCGGTCAATGTGAGGAGGCAGCACTGAGTTAGCCTGCAATACCCCTGTCAATGAGAGGCAGCACTGAGTTAGCCTGCAGTACCCCGGTCAATGAGAGGAGACAGCACTGAGTTAGCCTGCAGTACCCCTGTCAATGAGAGGAGGCAGCACTGAGTTAGCCTGCAGTACCCCTGTCAATGAGAGGAGGCAGCACTGAGTTAGCCTGCAGTACCCCGGTCAATGAGAGGAGGCAGCACTGAGTTAGCCTGCAGTACTGCTGTCAATGAGAGGAGGCAGCACTGAGTTAGCCTGCAATACCCCGGTCAATGAGAGGAGGCAGCACTGAGTTAGCCTGCAGTTCCCCAGTCAATGAGAGGCAGCACTGAGTTAGCCTGCAGTACCCCGGTCAATGTGAGGAGGCAGCACTGAGTTAGCCTGCAATACCCCTGTCAATGAGAGGAGGCAGCACTGAGTTAGCCTGCAGTACCCCTGTCAATGAGAGGAGGCAGCACTGAGTTAGCCTGCAGTACCCCTGTCAATGTGAGAAGGCAGCACTGAGTTAGCCTGCAGTACCCCGGTCAATGAGAGGAGGCAGCACTGAGTTAGCCTGCAGTACCCCGGTCAATGAGAGGAGGCAGCACTGAGTTAGCCTGCAGTACCCAGGTCAATGTGAGGAGGCAGCACTGAGTTAGCCTGCAGTACCCCGGTCAATGAGTTGAGGCAGCACTGAGTTAGCCTGCAGTACCCCGGTCAATGAGAGGAGGCAGCACTGAGTTAGCCTGCAGTACCCCGGTCAATGAGAGGAGGCAGCACTGAGTTAGCCTGCAGTACCCCTGTCAATGAGAGGAGGCAGCACTGAGTTAGCCTGCAGTACCCCGGTCAATGAGAGGAGGCAGCACTGAGTTAGCCTGCAGTACCCCGGTCAATGTGAGGAGCCAGCACTGAGTTAGCCTGCAGTACCCCGGTCAATGTGAGGAGGCAGCACTGAGTTAGCCTGCAGTACCCCTGTCAATGTGAGGAGGCAGCACTGAGTTAGCCTGCAGTACCCCGGGTCAATGAGAGGAGGCAGCACTGAGTTAGCCTGCAGTACCCCGGTCAATGTGAGGAGGCAGCACTGAGTTAGCCTGCAGTACCCCGGTCAATGAGAGGAGGCAGCACTGAGTTAGCCTGCAGTACCCCGGTCAATGAGAGGAGGCAGCACTGAGTTAGCCTGCAGTACCCCGGTCAATGAGAGGAGGCAGCACTGAGTTAGCCTGCAGTACCCCGGTCAATGAGAGGAGGCAGCACTGAGTTAGCCTGCAGTACCCCGGTCAATGAGAGGAGGCAGCACTGAGTTAGCCTGCAGTACCCCTGTCAATGAGAGGAGGCAGCACTGAGTTAGCCTGCAGTACCCCTGTCAATGAGAGGAGGCAGCACTGAGTTAGCCTGCAGTACCCCGGTCAATGAGAGGAGGCAGCACTGAGTTAGCCTGCAGTACCCCGGTCAATGAGAGGAGGCAGCACTGAGTTAGCCTGCAGTACCCCGGTCAATGTGAGGAGGCAGCACTGAGTTAGCCTGCAATACCCCGGTCAATGAGAGGAGGCAGCACTGAGTTAGCCTGCAGTACTGCTGTCAATGAGAGGAGGCAGCACTGAGTTAGCCTGCAATACCCCGGTCAATGAGAGGAGGCAGCACTGAGTTAGCCTGCAGTACCCCAGTCAATGAGAGGCAGCACTGAGTTAGCCTGCAGTACCCCGGTCAATGTGAGGAGGCAGCACTGAGTTAGCCTGCAATACCCCTGTCAATGAGAGGAGGCAGCACTGAGTTAGCCTGCAGTACCCCTGTCAATGAGAGGAGGCAGCACTGAGTTAGCCTGCAGTACCCCTGTCAATGTGAGAAGGCAGCACTGAGTTAGCCTGCAGTACCCCGGTCAATGAGAGGAGGCAGCACTGAGTTAGCCTGCAGTACCCCGGTCAATGAGAGGAGGCAGCACTGAGTTAGCCTGCAGTACCCCGGTCAATGTGAGGAGGCAGCACTGAGTTAGCCTGCAGTACCCCGGTCAATGTGAGGAGGCAGCACTGAGTTAGCCTGCAGTACCCCGGTCAATGAGAGGAGGCAGCACTGAGTTAGCCTGCAGTACCCCGGTCAATGAGAGGAGGCAGCACTGAGTTAGCCTGCAGTACCCCGGTCAATGAGAGGAGGCAGCACTGAGTTAGCCTGCAGTACCCCGGTCAATGAGAGGAGGCAGCACTGAGTTAGCCTGCAGTACCCCAGTCAATGAGAGGCAGCACTGAGTTAGCCTGCAGTACCCCGGTCAATGTGAGGAGGCAGCACTGAGTTAGCCTGCAATACCCCTGTCAATGAGAGGAGGCAGCACTGAGTTAGCCTGCAGTACCCCTGTCAATGAGAGGAGGCAGCACTGAGTTAGCCTGCAGTACCCCTGTCAATGTGAGAAGGCAGCACTGAGTTAGCCTGCAGTACCCCGGTCAATGAGAGGAGGCAGCACTGAGTTAGCCTGCAGTACCCCGGTCAATGAGAGGAGGCAGCACTGAGTTAGCCTGCAGTACCCCGGTCAATGTGAGGAGGCAGCACTGAGTTAGCCTGCAGTACCCCGGTCAATGTGAGGAGGCAGCACTGAGTTAGCCTGCAGTACCCCGGTCAATGAGAGGAGGCAGCACTGAGTTAGCCTGCAGTACCCCGGTCAATGAGAGGAGGCAGCACTGAGTTAGCCTGCAGTACCCCGGTCAATGAGAGAGGAGGCAGCACTGAGTTAGCCTGCAGTACCCCGGTCAATGAGAGGAGGCAGCACTGAGTTAGCCTGCAGTACCCCGGTCAATGAGAGGAGGCAGCACTGAGTTAGCCTGCAGTACCCCGGTCAATGAGAGGAGGCAGCACTGAGTTAGCCTGCAATACCCCGGTGAGAGGAGGCAGCAATGAGTCAAGGAGGCAGCACTGAGTTAGCCTGCAGTACTGCTGTCAATGTGAGGAGGCAGCACTGAGTTAGCCTGCAGTACCCCGGTCAATGAGAGGAGGCAGCACTGAGTTAGCCTGCAGTACCCCTGTCAATGAGAGGAGGCAGCACTGAGTTAGCCTGCAGTACCCCTGTCAATGAGAGGAGGCAGCACTGAGTTAGCCTGCAGTACCCCGGTCAATGAGAGGAGGCAGCACTGAGTTAGGCTGCAGTACCCCGGTCAATGAGAGGAGGCAGCACTGAGTTAGCCTGCAGTACCCCGGTCAATGTGAGGAGGCAGCACTGAGTTAGCCTGCAGTACTGCTGTCAATGAGAGGAGGCAGCACTGAGTTAGCCTGCAATACCCCGGTCAATGAGAGGAGGCAGCACTGAGTTAGCCTGCAGTACCCCGGTCAATGAGAGGCAGCACTGAGTTAGCCTGCAGTACCCCGGTCAATGTGAGGAGGCAGCCCTGAGTTAGCCTGCAATACCCCTGTCAATGAGAGGAGGCAGCACTGAGTTAGCCTGCAGTACCCCTGTCAATGAGAGGAGGCAGCACTGAGTTAGCCTGCAGTACCCCTGTCAATGTGAGAAGGCAGCACTGAGTTAGCCTGCAGTACCCCGGTCAATGAGAGGAGGCAGCACTGAGTTAGCCTGCAGTACCCCGGTCAATGAGAGGAGGCAGCACTGAGTTAGCCTGCAGTACCCCGGTCAATGTGAGGAGGCAGCACTGAGTTAGCCTGCAGTACCCCGGTCAATGTGAGGAGGCAGCACTGAGTTAGCCTGCA
>NW_027039704.1:0-38470 GCF_034236695.1 Oncorhynchus nerka | reverse complement strand
TGCAGGCTAACTCAGTGCTGCCTCCTCACATTGACCGGGGTACTGCAGGCTAACTCAGTGCTGCCTCCCTCACATTGACCGGGTACTGCAGGCTAACTCAGTGCTGCCTCTCACATTGACCGGGGTACTGCAGGCTAACTCAGTGCTGCCTCCTCTCATTGACCGGGTACTGCAGGCTAACTCAGTGCTGCCTTCTCACATTGACAGGGGTACTGCAGGCTAACTCAGTGCTGCCTCCTCTCATTGACAGGGTACTGCAGGCTAACATCAGTGCTGCAGGCTCCTCTGCTCATTGACAGGGGTATTGCAGGCTAACTCAGGGCTGCCTCCTCACATTGACAGGAAGGCTGCCTTACTTGCAGGCTAACTCAGTGCTGCCTCTCATTGACCGGGGTACTGCAGGCTAACTCAGTGCTGCCTCCTCTCATTGACCGGGGTATTGCAGGCTAACTCAGTGCTGCCTCCTCTCATTGACAGCAGTACTGCAGGCTAACTCAGTGCTGCCTCCTCACATTGACCGGGGTACTGCAGGCTAACTCAGTGCTGCCTCCTCTCATTGACCGGGTACTGCAGCCTAACTCAGTGCTGCCTCCTCTCATTGACCGGGGTACTGCAGGCTAACTCAGTGCTGCCTCCTCTCATTGACAGGGTACTGCAGGCTAACTCAGTGCTGCCTCCTCTCATTGACAGGGTACTGCAGGCTAACTCAGTGCTGCCTCCTCTCATTGACCGGGGTACTGCAGGCTAACTCAGTGCTGCCTCCTCACATTGACAGCAGTACTGCAGGCTAACTCAGTGCTGCCTCCTCTCATTGACCGGGGTATTGCAGGCTAACTCAGTGCTGCCTCCTCTCATTGACCGGGGTACTGCAGGCTAACTCAGTGCTGCCTCCTCTCATTGACCGGGTACTGCAGGCTAACTCAGTGCTGCCTCCTCTCATTGACCGGGGTACTGCAGGCTAACTCAGTGCTGCCTCTCTCATTGACCGGGGTACTGCAGGCTAACTCAGTGCTGCCTCCTCTCATTGACCGTACTGCAGGGCTAACTCAGTGCTGCCTCCTCTCATTGACCGGGTACTGCAGGCTAACTCAGTGCTGCCTCCTCTCATTGACCGGGGTACTGCAGGCTAACTCAGTGCTGCCTCCTCACATTGACCGGGGTACTGCAGGCTAACTCAGTGCTGCCTCCTCACATTGACCGGGGTACTGCAGGCTAACTCAGTGCTGCCTCCTCTCATTGACCGGGTACTGCAGGCTAACTCAGTGCTGCCTCCTCTCATTGACCGGGGTACTGCAGGCTAACTCAGTGCTGCCTTCTCACATTGACAGGGGTACTGCAGGCTAACTCAGTGCTGCCTCTCTCATTGACAGGGGTACTGCAGGCTAACTCAGTGCTGCCTCCTCTCATTGACAGGGGTATTGCAGGCTAACTCAGTGCTGCCTCCTCACATTGACCGGGGTACTGCAGGCTAACTCAGTGCTGCCTCTCATTGACCGGGTACTGCAGGCTAACTCAGTGCTGCCTCCTCTCATTGACCGGGGTACTGCAGGCTAACTCAGTGCTGCCTCCTCTCATTGACCGGGTACTGCAGGCTAACCAGTGCTGCCTCCTCTCATTGACCGGGTACTGCAGGCTAACTCAGTGCTGCCTCCTCTCATTGACCGGGTACTGCAGGCTAACTCAGTGCTGCCTCCTCACATTGACCGGGGTACTGCAGGCTAACTCAGTGCTGCCCTCCTCACATTGACCGGGGTACTGCAGGCTAACTCAGTGCTGCCTCTCATTGACCGGGGTACTGCAGGCTAACTCAGTGCTGCCTCCTCTCATTGACCGGGTACTGCAGGCTAACTCAGTGCTGCCTTCTCACATTGACAGGGGTACTGCAGGCCAACTCAGTGCTGCCTCCTCTCATTGACAGGGGTACTGCAGGCTAACTCAGTGCTGCCTCCTCTCATTGACAGGGGTATTGCAGGCTAACTCAGTGCTGCCTCCTCACATTGACCGGGGTACTGCAGGCTAACTCAGTGCTGCCTCTCATTGACTGGGGTACTGCAGGCTAACTCAGTGCTGCCTCCTCTCATTGACCGGGGTATTGCAGGCTAACTCAGTGCTGCCTCCTCTCATTGACAGCAGTACTGCAGGCTAACTCAGTGCTGCCTCCTCATTGACCGGGGTATTGCAGGCTAACTCAGTGCTGCCTCCTCACATTGACCGGGTACTGCAGGCTAACTCAGTGCTGCCTCCTCTCATTGACCGGGGTACTGCAGGCTAACTCAGTGCTGCCTCCTCTCATTGACCGGGTACTGCAGGCTAACTCAGTGCTGCCTCCTCTCATTGACAGGGGTACTGCAGGCTAACTCAGTGCTGCCTCCTCTCATTGACAGGGGTACTGCAGGCTAACTCAGTGCTGCCTCCTCTCATTGACCGGGTACTGCAGGCTAACTCAGTGCTGCCTCCTCTCATTGACCGGGGTACCGCAGGCTAACTCAGTGCTGCCTCCTCTCATTGACCGGGGTACTGCAGGCTAACTCAGTGCTGCCTCCTCTCATTGACCGGGTACTGCAGGCTAACTCAGTGCTGCCTCCTCTCATTGACCGGGTACTGCAGGCTAACTCAGTGCTGCCTCCTCTCATTGACCGGGGTACTGCAGGCTAACTCAGTGCTGCCTCCTCTCATTGACCCGGGGTACTGCAGGCTAACTCAGTGCTGCCTCCTCACATTGACAGGGGTACTGCAGGCTAACTCAGTGCTGCCTCCTCACATTGACCGGGGTACTGCAGGCTAACTCAGTGCTGCCTCCTCTCATTGACCGGGTACTGCAGGCTAACTCAGTGCTGCCTCCTCTCATTGACAGGGGTACTGCAGGCTAACTCAGTGCTGCCTCCTCTCATTGACAGGGGTACTGCAGGCTAACTCAGTGCTGCCTCCTCTCATTGACAGGGGTACTGCAGGCTAACCAGTGCTGCCTCCTCTCATTGACCGGGGTACTGCAGGCTAACTCAGTGCTGCCTCAACTCATTGACCGGGTACTGCAGGCTAACTCAGTGCTGCCTCCTCACATTGACCTGGGTACTGCAGGCTAACTCAGTGCTGCCTCCTCTCATTGACCGGGGTACTGCAGGCTAACTCAGTGCTGCCTCCTCTCATTGACCGGGGTACTGCAGGCTAACTCAGTGCTGCCTCCTCACATTGACAGGGGTACTGCAGGCTAACTCAGTGCTGCCTCCTCTCATTGACAGGGGTACTGCAGGCTAACTCAGTGCTGCCTCCTCTCATTGACAGGGGTATTGCAGGCTAACTCAGTGCTGCCTCCTCACATTGACCGGGGTACTGCAGGCTAACTCAGTGCTGCCTCCTCTCATTGACCGGGGTATTGCAGGCTAACTCAGTGCTGCCTCCTCACATTGACCGGGGAACTGCAGGCTAACTCAGTGCTGCCTCCTCTCATTGACCGGGTACTGCAGGCTAACTCAGTGCTGCCTCCTCTCATTGACCGCGGTACTGCAGGCTAACTCAGTGCTGCCTCCTCTCATTGACAGGGGTACTGCAGGCTAACTCAGTGCTGCCTCCTCTCATTGACAGGGGTACTGCAGGCTAACTCAGTGCTGTCTCCTCTCA
Source organism: Oncorhynchus nerka (assembly GCF_034236695.1). NCBI lineage: Eukaryota > Metazoa > Chordata > Actinopteri > Salmoniformes > Salmonidae > Oncorhynchus > Oncorhynchus nerka. Next base: position 34,852 of record NW_027039704.1, on the reverse strand, counting down.
TTGACCGGGGTACTGCAGGCTAACTCAGTGCTGCCTCTCATTGACAGGCTTGCAACTCAGTGCTGCCTCCTCACATTGACCGGGTACTGCAGGCTAACTCAGTGCTGCCTCCTCTCATTGACCGGGGTATTGCAGGCTAACTCAGTGCTGCCTCCTCACATTGACCGGGGTACTGCAGGCTAACTCAGTGCTGCCTCCTCTCATTGACCGGGTACTGCAGGCTAACTCAGTGCTGCCTCCTCTCATTGACCGGGGTACTGCAGGCTAACTCAGTGCTGCCTCCTCATTGACAGGGGTACTGCAGGCTAACTCAGTGCTGCCTCCTCTCATTGACAGGGGTACTGCAGGCTAACTCAGTGCTGTCTCCTCTCATTGACCGGGGTACTGCAGGCTAACTCAGTGCTGCCTCCTCACATTGACAGCAGTACTGCAGGCTAACTCAGTGCTGCCTCCTCTCATTGACCGGGTATTGCAGGCTAACTCAGTGCTGCCTCCTCTCATTGACCGGGTACTGCAGGCTAACTCAGTGCTGCCTCCTCTCATTGACCGGGGTACTGCAGGCTAACTCCGTGCTGCCTCCTCTCATTGACCGGGGTACTGCAGGCTAACTCAGTGCTGCCTCCTCTCATTGACCGGGGTACTGCAGGCTAACTCAGTGCTGCCTCCTCTCATTGACCGGGGTACTGCAGGCTAACTCAGTGCTGCCTCCTCTCATTGACCGGGGTACTGCAGGCTAACTCAGTGCTGCCTCCTCACATTGACCGGGGTACTGCAGGCTAACTCAGTGCTGCCTCCTCTCATTGACCCGGGGTACTGCAGGCTAACTCAGTGCTGCCTCCTCACATTGACCGGGGTACTGCAGGCTAACTCAGTGCTGCCTCCTCTCATTGACCGGGGTACTGCAGGCTAACTCAGTGCTGCCTCCTCACATTGACCGGGGTACTGCAGGCTAACCCAGTGCTGCCTCCTCACATTGACCGGGTACTGCAGGCTAACTCAGTGCTGCCTCCTCACATTGACCGGGGTACTGCAGGCTAACTCAGTGCTGCCTCCTCTCATTGACCGGGTACTGCAGGCTAACTCAGTGCTGCCTCAACTCATTGACCGGGTACTGCAGGCTAACTCAGTGCTGCCTCCTCACATTGACCGGGGTACTGCAGGCTAACCAGTGCTGCCTCCTCTCATTGACCGGGGTACTGCAGGCTAACTCAGTGCTGCCTCCTCTCATTGACCGGGTACTGCAGGCTAACTCAGTGCTGCCTCCTCACATTGACAGGGGTACTGCAGGCTAACCAGTGCTGCCTCCTCTCATTGACAGGGGTACTGCAGGCTAACTCAGTGCTGCCTCCTCTCATTGACAGGGGTATTGCAGGCTAACTCAGTGCTGCCTCCTCACATTGACCGGGTACTGCAGGCTAACTCAGTGCTGCCTCCTCTCATTGACCGGGTACTGCAGGCTAACTCAGTGCTGCCTCCTCTCATTGACCGGGGTACTGCAGGCTAACTCAGTGCTGCCTCCTCTCATTGACAGGGGTACTGCAGGCTAACTCAGTGCTGCCTCCTCTCATTGACAGGGGTACTGCAGGCTAACTCAGTGCTGTCTCCTCTCATTGACCGGGGTACTGCAGGCTAACTCAGTGCTGCCTCCTCACATTGACAGCAGTACTGCAGGCTAACTCAGTGCTGTCTCCTCTCATTGACCCGGGGTACTGCAGGCTAACTCAGTACTGCAGGCTAACTCAGTGCTGCCTCCTCACATTGACCGGGGTACTGCAGGCTAACTCAGTGCTGCCTCTCTCATTGACCCGGGTATTGCAGGCTAACTCAGTGCTGCCTCCTCACATTGACCGGGGTACTGCAGGCTAACTCAGTGCTGCCTCCTCTCATTGACCAGGGTACTGCAGGCTAACTCAGTGCTGCCTCCTCTCATTGACCGGGGTACTGCAGGCTAACTCAGTGCTGCCTCCTCACATTGACCGGGGTACTGCAGGCTACCTCAGTGCTGCCTCCTCTCATTGACCGGGGTACTGCAGGCTAACTCAGTGCTGCCTCCTCTCATTGACCGGGTACTGCAGGCTAACTCAGTGCTGCCTCCTCATTGACCGGGGTACTGCAGGCTAACTCAGTGCTGCCTCCTCACATTGACAGCAGTACTGCAGGCTAACTCAGTGCTGCCTCCTCTCATTGACAGGGTATTGCAGGCTAACTCAGTGCTGCCTCCTCATTGACCGGGGTACTGCAGGCTAACTCAGTGCTGCCTCCTCTCATTGACCGGGTACTGCAGGGTAACTCAGTGCTGCCTCCTCTCATTGACCGGGGTACTGCAGGCTAACTCAGTGCTGCCTCCTCTCATTGACCGGGGTACTGCAGGCTAACTCAGTGCTGCCTCCTCACATTGACAGCAGTACTGCAGGCTAACTCAGTGCTGCCTCCTCTCATTGACCGGGTATTGCAGGCTAACTCAGTGCTGCCTCCTCTCATTGACAGGGTACTGCAGGGTAACTCAGTGCTGCCTCCTCTCATTGACCGGGTACTGCAGGCTAACTCAGTGCTGCCTCCTCTCATTGACCGGGGTACTGCAGGCTAACTCAGTGCTGCCTCCTCTCATTGACCGGGGTACTGCAGGCTAACTCAGTGCTGCCTCCTCTCATTGACCGGGTACTGCAGGCTAACTCAGTGCTGCCTCCTCTCATTGACCGGGGTACTGCAGGCTAACTCAGTGCTGGCTCCTCACATTGACCGGGGTATTGCAGGCTAACTCAGTGCTGCTCCTCACATTGACCGGGTACTGCAGGCTAACTCAGTGCTGCCTCCTCTCATTGACCAGGGTACTGCAGGCTAACTCAGTGCTGCCTCCTCTCATTGACCAGGGTACTGCAGGCTAACTCAGTGCTGCCTCCTCACATTGACCGGGGTACTGCAGGCTAACTCAGTGCTGCCTCCTCTCATTGACCGGGGTACTGCAGGCTAACTCAGTGCTGCCTCCTCTCATTGACCGGGTACTGCAGGCTAACTCAGTGCTGCCTCCTCTCATTGACCGGGGTACTGCAGGCTAACTCAGTGCTGCCTCCTCACATTGACAGCAGTACTGCAGGCTAACTCAGTGCTGCCTCCTCTCATTGACCGGGTACTGCAGGCTAACTCAGTGCTGCCTCCTCATTGACCGGGTACTGCAGGCTAACTCAGTGCTGCCTCCTCTCATTGACCGGGTACTGCAGGCTAACTCAGTGCTGCCTCCTCTCATTGACCGGGGTACTGCAGGCTAACTCAGTGCTGCCTCCTCTCATTGACCGGGGTACTGCAGGCTAACTCAGTGCTGCCTCCTCTCATTGACCGGGGTACTGCAGGCTAACTCAGTGCTGCCTCCTCTCATTGACCGGGGTACTGCAGGCTAACTCAGTGCTGCCTCCTCTCATTGACCGGGGTACTGCAGGCTAACTCAGTGCTGCCTCCTCTCATTGACCGGGTACTGCAGGCTAACTCAGTGCTGCCTCCTCACATTGACCGGGGTACTGCAGGCTAACTCAGTGCTGCCTCCTCTCATTGACCGGGTACTGCAGGCTAACTCAGTGCTGCCTCCTCTCATTGACCGGGTACTGCAGGCTAACTCAGTGCTGCCTCCTCACATTGACAGCAGTACTGCAGGCTAACTCAGTGCTGCCTCCTCTCATTGACCGGGGTACTGCAGGCTAACTCAGTGCTGCCTCCTCACATTGACCGGGGTACTGCAGGCTAACTCAGTGCTGCCTCCTCTCATTGACCGGGGTACTGCAGGCTAACTCAGTGCTGCCTCCTCTCATTGACTGCAGGCTAACTCAGTGCTGCCTCCTCTCATTGACCGGGGTACTGCAGGCTAACTCAGTGCTGCCTCCTCACATTGACAGCAGTACTGCAGGCTAACTCAGTGCTGCCTCCTCTCATTGACCGGGGTATTGCAGGCTAACTCAGTGCTGCCTCCTCTCATTGACCAAGGTACTGCAGGCTAACTCAGTGCTGCCTCCTCTCATTGACCGGGGTATTGCAGGCTAACTCAGTGCTGCCTCCTCTCATTGACCGGGGTACTGCAGGCTAACTCAGTGCTGCCTCCTCTCATTGACCGGGGTACTGCAGGCTAACTCAGTGCTGCCTCCTCTCATTGACCGGGGTACTGCAGGCTAACTCAGTGCTGCCTCCTCTCATTGACCGGGGTACTGCAGGCTAACTCAGTGCTGCCTCAGCAGTACTGCAGGCTAACTCAGTGCTGCCTCCTCTCATTGACCGGGGTACTGCAGGCTAACTCAGTGCTGCCTCCTCTCATTGACCGGGGTACTGCAGGCTAACTCAGTGCTGCCTCCTCTCATTGACCGGGTACTGCAGGCTAACTCAGTGCTGCCTCCTCACATTGACCGGGTACTGCAGGCTAACTCAGTGCTGCCTCCTCTCATTGACCCGGGTACTGCAGGCTAACTCAGTGCTGCCTCCTCTCATTGACCGGGGCAGGCTAACTCAGTGCTGCCTCCTCTCATTGACCGGGTACTGCAGGCTAACTCAGTGCTGCCTCCTCACATTGACCGGGGTACTGCAGGCTAACTCAGTGCTGCCTCCTCTCATTGACCCGGGGTACTGCAGGCTAACTCAGTGCTGCCTCCTCACATTGACCGGGTACTGCAGGCTAACTCAGTGCTGTGACTGCAGGCTCAGTGCTGCCTCCCTCACATTGACCGGGGTACCGCAGGCTAACTCAGTGCTGCCTCCTCTCATTGACCGCTAACTCAGTGCTGCCTCCTCACATTGACCGGGTACTGCAGGCTAACTCAGTGCTGCCTCCTCACATTGACCGGGGTACTGCAGGCTAACTCAGTGCTGCCTCCTCTCATTGACCGGGGTACTGCAGGCTAACTCAGTGCTGCCTCCTCGCATTGACCGGGTACTGCAGGCTAACTCAGTGCTGCCTCCTCACATTGACCGGGTACTGCAGGCTAACTCAGTGCTGCCTCCTCTCATTGACCGGGGTACTGCAGGCTAACTCAGTGCTGCCTCCTCACATTGACCGGGGTACTGCAGGCTAACTCAGTGCTGCCTCCTCTCATTGACCGGGGTACTGCAGGCTAACTCAGTGCTGCCTCCTCACATTGACCGGGGTACTGCAGGCTAACTCCAGTGCTGCCTCCTCTCATTGACCCGGGGTACTGCAGGCTAACTGTACTGCAGGCTAACTCAGTGCTGCCTCCTCACATTGACCGGGTACTGCAGGCTAACTCAGTGCTGCCTCCTCTCATTGACCGGGTATTGCAGGCTAACTCAGTGCTGCCTCCTCCATTGACCGGGGTACTGCAGGCTAACTCAGTGCTGCCTCTCTCATTGACCAGGGTACTGCAGGCTAACTCAGTGCTGCCTCCTCTCATTGACCGGGGTACTGCAGGCTAACTCAGTGCTGCCTCCTCACATTGACCGGGGTACTGCAGGCTAACTCAGTGCTGCCTCCTCTCATTGACCGGGGTACTGCAGGCTAACTCAGTGCTGCCTCCTCTCATTGACCGGGGTATTGCAGGCTAACTCAGTGCTGCCTCCTCTCATTGACAGGGGTACTGCAGGCTAACTCAGTGCTGCCTCCTCTCATTGACAGGGGTACTGCAGGCTAACTCAGTGCTGCCTCCTCACATTGACAGCAGTACTGCAGGCTAACTCAGTGCTGCCTCCTCTCATTGACCGGGGTACTGCAGGCTAACTCAGTGCTGCACATTGACCGGGTACTGCAGGCTAACTCAGTGCTGCCTCCTCTCATTGACCGGGTACTGCAGGCTAACTCAGTGCTGCCTCCTCTCATTGACCGGCGTACTGCAGGCTAACTCAGTGCTGCCTCCTCTCATTGACCGGGGTACTGCAGGCTAACTCAGTGCTGCCTCCTCTCATTGACAGGGGTACTGCAGGCTAACTCAGTGCTGCCTCCTCTCATTGACAGGGTACTGCAGGCTAACTCAGTGCTGCCTCCTCTCATTGACAGGGTATTGCAGGCTAACTCAGTGCTGCCTCCCTCTCATTGACCAAGGTACTGCAGGCTAACTCAGTGCTGCCTCCTCTCATTGACCGGGTATTGCAGGCTAACTCAGTGCTGCCTCCTCTCATTGACCGGGCACCGCAGGCTAACTCAGTGCTGCCTCCTCTCATTGACCGGGTACTGCAGGCTAACTCAGTGCTGCCTCCTCTCATTGACCGGGGTACTGCAGGCTAACTCAGTGCTGCCTCCTCTCATTGACCGGGGTACTGCAGGCTAACTCAGTGCTGCCTCCTCACATTGACAGCAGTACTGCAGGCTAACTCAGTGCTGCCTCCTCTCATTGACCGGGGTATTGCAGGCTAACTCAGTGCTGCCTCCTCTCATTGACCAGGGTACTGCAGGCTAACTCAGTGCTGCCTCCTCTCATTGACCGGGGTACTGCAGGCTAACTCAGTGCTGCCTCCTCACATTGACCGGGGTACTGCAGGCTAACTCAGTGCTGCCTCCTCTCATTGACCCGGGGTACTGCAGGCTAACTCAGTGCTGCCTCCTCTCATTGACCGGGGTACTGCAGGCTAACTCAGTGCTGCCTCCTCTCATTGACCGGGGTACTGCAGGCTAACTCAGTGCTGCCTCCTCACATTGACCGGGGGTACTGCAGGCTAACTCAGTGCTGCCTCCTCACATTGACCGGGGTACTGCAGGCTAACTCAGTGCTGCCTCCTCTCATTGACCGGGGTACTGCAGGCTAACTCAGTGCTGCCTCCTCGCATTGACCGGGGTACTGCAGGCTAACTCAGTGCTGCCTCCTCACATTGACCGGGGTACTGCAGGCTAACTCAGTGCTGCCTCCTCTCATTGACCGGGGTACTGCAGGCTAACTCAGTGCTGCCTCCTCACATTGACCGGGGTACTGCAGGCTAACTCAGTGCTGCCTCCTCTCATTGACCGGGGTACTGCAGGCTAACTCAGTGCTGCCTCCTCACATTGACCGGGGTACTGCAGGCTAACTCAGTGCTGCCTCCTCTCATTGACCCGGGGTACTGCAGGCTAACTCAGTACTGCAGGCTAACTCAGTGCTGCCTCCTCACATTGACCGGGGTACTGCAGGCTAACTCAGTGCTGCCTCCTCTCATTGACCCGGGGTATTGCAGGCTAACTCAGTGCTGCCTCCTCACATTGACCGGGGTACTGCAGGCTAACTCAGTGCTGCCTCCTCTCATTGACCAGGGTACTGCAGGCTAACTCAGTGCTGCCTCCTCTCATTGACCGGGGTACTGCAGGCTAACTCAGTGCTGCCTCCTCACATTGACCGGGGTACTGCAGGCTAACTCAGTGCTGCCTCCTCTCATTGACCGGGGTACTGCAGGCTAACTCAGTGCTGCCTCCTCTCATTGACCGGGGTACTGCAGGCTAACTCAGTGCTGCCTCCTCTCATTGACCGGGGTATTGCAGGCTGCCATTAGCAACTAAATGATCCTTCAAACTTCTTCCGTGTGTGATTTTAATCGGCTCAAGAACATACATCTGGTGTAATAGAGGTATTTACTGGTAACATGATTGTGTTCGATTTTTTATTTACACTAAGATTAACCACGAAGCCATTTTCCCATTCACTATACTGCGGTATCCCGTTTTCTGCAAACAATGCCTACAGTACCGCGGTCGGCCATGAGAGGGGGCAATCGTTCTCCCCTGGGGTAAAACATCGAGCACAACATGTGTCGGTGCTCTCCACTGCCATCTAGTGGTTCTTGTCGTAAAATGAGTGTTTCTCGTGATCGACACACGACAACATTGGTAAAACAAAGACGTTCATAACTATGTGCCGTGACGCTGAAACAACAGTCTTTACTATTCTGGGGTTATTATACTGATGTTCATAACTATGTGCCGTGATGCAGGGTCTGAAACAACAGTCTTTACTATTCTGGGGTTATTACACTGACGTTACATGTTGCAGTGAGCCTTCGTGTTAAATGTTTGGGTTAACCGTTCCTTACCTCCACAACCTCGTCCTGTACCAATGACAGCTCTGTGTTGTTTCTGGCCTCAAAGTCATACTTGGATTTGGCAAACCGTTTTGGCTGACCTCTGCTGCCGTGGGCCTCGTAGTTCCTGTTCACGTCAGAGGTTAAGAGGTCAGGGGTTAGACGGATGGACTAACAGTAGAACAGCGACTGATACGCTGAGGATGAATGCACACGTCGTATCCAATCATATCATCATCCAAAACCACAACATGCATTGTGCACAACAGACCAAGCACATGTCAACGTCCAAAAAAACCCACAGTACAGTACGACACTGCAGGAGACATCACTGCACGGTGTGGTGGTACAAGCTACATGCTTATGGACATGACTGAACTGGGATAAAGCCAAACATGGACCACAGACACCTACATGCTACTGCTACTGACTGTCCCAGCCGAGGAGAAGTGGCCCAACTTTAACATCAGAGGTTAGAGAGAGAACAGAGGGAGAGGATAGAGGGGGCTGTGATTGATCAAGATTACCCTAGCACCCAGAGTTGTGATGTTTTTATATACAGTAGAACATTATAGAGTCAGAGTGTTTGCCTGTTAACCCCTAAGAGGATAAGAACGGAGGATGAGAATCCCAATGGAAAGGAGACAACACTGTGAATACAGACACAATGTCAGAGGATCCGGTGTGAACCAATAGGGGAGAGTAAGAGATGAGATTGGCAGATTCTACACCAGTAGGAAATAACTACTTCCTGTCCCTCATGCTGCTACCTTTAGCTAGCTAGCTACTACCTGACGCTCATTATGTTTATTCAACCGTTAGCTAGCTAGCTACTCACTGGGATGTGATGTTTATTCAATTGTTAGCTAGCTACTTCCTGAGATGTGATATTTATTAAATCGTTAGCTAGCTAGCTACTCACTGGGATGTGATGTTTATTCAATTGTTAGCTAGCTAGCTACTCACTGGGATGTGATGTTTATTCTACAGTTAGCTAGCTACTTCCTGGGATGTGATGTTTATTCTACAGTTACCTAGCTACTTCCTGGGATGTGATGTTTATTCTACCGTTACCTAGCTACTACCTGGGATGTGATGTTTATTTTTACAGAGTACCTAGCTACTTCCTGGGATGTGATATTTATTAAATCGTTAGCTGGCTAGCTACTCACTGGGATGTGATGTTTATTTAATTGTTAGCTAGCTACTTCCTGGGATGTGATGTTTATTCAATCGTTAGCTAGCTAGCTACTTCCTGGGATGTGATGTTTATTCTACAGCTAGCTAGCTACTACCTGGGATGTGATGTTTATTTTCATCGTACCTAGCTACTTCCTGGGATGTGATGTTTATTCAATCGTTAGCTAGCTAGCTACTCACTGGGATGTGATGTTTATTCTACAGTTAGCTAGCTACTTCCTGGGATGTGATGTTTATTCTACCGTTACCTAGCTACTTCATGGGATGTGATGTTTATTCAATCGTTAGCTAGCTACTTCCTGGGATGTGATGTTTATTCAATCGTTAGCTGGCTAGCTACTCACTGGGATGTGATGTTTATTCAATCGTTAGCTGGCTAGCTACTCACTGGGATGTGATGTTTATTCTACAGGTATCTAGCTACTTCCTGGGATGTGATGTTTATTCTACAGTTAGCTAGCTACTTCCTGGGATGTGATGTTTATTCTACAGTTAGCTAGCTACTTCCTGGGATGTGATGTTTATTCTACCGTTCCCTAGCTAGCTACTCACTGGGATGTGATGTTTATTCTACAGTTAGCTAGCTACTTCCTGGGATGTGATGTTTATTCTACAGTTAGCTAGCTACTTCCTGGGATGTGATGTTTATTCTACCGTTCCCTAGCTAGCTACTCACTGGGATGTGATGTTTATTCTACAGGTATCTAGCTACTACCTGGGATGTGATGTTTATTCTACCGTTAACTAGCTACTCACTGGGATGTGATGTTTATTCTACAGTTAGCTAGCTACTTCCTGGGATGTGATGTTTATTCTACAGTTAGCTAGCTACTTCCTGGGATGTGATGTTTATTCTACAGTTAGCTAGCTACTTCCTGGGATGTGATGTTTATTCTACAGTACCTAGCTACTTCCTGGGATGTGATGTTTATTCTACAGTACCTAGCTACTTCCTGGGATGTGATGTTTATTCTACAGTTACCTAGCTACTTCCTGGGATGTGATGTTTATTCTACAGTACCTAGCTACTCCCTGGGATGTGATGTTTATTCTACAGTTAGCTAGCTACTTCCTGGGATGTGATGTTTATTCTACAGTTACCTAGCTACTCACTGGGATGTGATGTTTATTCTCTCCCAGAGAGAGAGAGATGAGATTGGAAGATGCTACAGCAGCAGGAAAGAATATGTTTCCCAGTTGAGAGGGGACAGTTTTACAGTTCAGATTTAGAGTAAGCGAAGTGTGCCCAGAGGGACATTGGTTTTATAGACGGTAAAACATGGCCAGTTCTTCAGGGCGTTGGGTTCAGTCAGGTGACCACAGTGTTACCGGTCTACGTGTCGTGAGACGGCCTGGTTGAAGGCCTGCACGGCCATGCCCTGGTCCGAGAGGTGCATGCGTTTGTAGGCCTTGTTGTCCAATGCATACCCTTGTGAAGACGGGAAGTCCTGTACACCCGGATGCTGAGGGAGACAGATAACACAAACACATCAGCTGAACTCTCAGTTATTATCACTGATGAAGAGACTGTGATCACTGATCAATGGACTGTCATTATTCATCAATTGACTGTCATTATTCATCAATTGACTGTCATTATTGATGAAAATATTGTCATTATTGATAAACGGCCTGTCATTACTGATGAAGGGACTGTCATTATTGATAGGGGCTAGGGGTCATAGTTTAGGGATTAGGGGTTAGGGGTCAGGTGCGTACCTCAGTAGACAGCCTGTGAACCATCTCCTCCTGTCTAAGGATCTCAGAGTGGGTTAGGGGTCAGAGTTTAGGGGTTAGGGTCAGGGTGCGTACCTCAGTAGACAGCCTGTGAACCATCTCCTCCTGTCTAAGGATCTCAGAGTGGGTTAGGGGTCAGAGTTTAGGGGTTAGGGGTCAGGGTGCGTACCAGTAGACAGCCTGTGAACCATCTCCTCCTGTCTAAGGATCTCAGAGTGGGCGAGGGTCTGGGTCAGCTGATTCAGCTCTGCCTCTCGTGATTGGGGACGAACGGCATCATGGGAGGTTCCCAACCATCACGGAACTGCAGCGTACACGGAGGGAAGTAGTGGTCTCAGGGCCACTCCAACCTGGAGAAGGGGTAAGTGGGAGGGAGGGAGGGAGGGGAGAGAGAGAGAGGGAGGGGAGAGAGAGAGGGGGAGAGAGAGAGGGGGGGAGAGGGAAATAGAGAGCGGTAGGAAAAGAGAGAGAGAAAGAGGTAGGAAGAGAGAGAGAGAACGAGAGAGAGAGAGAGAGAGAGAGGGAAATAGAGAGCGGTAGGAAAAGAGAGAGAGAAAGAGGTAGGAAGAGAGAGAGAGGGAGGGGGAGAGAGAGAGGGAGGGAGGGGGAGAGAGAGAGAGGGAGGGGGAGAGAGAGAGGGAGAGAGGGAAATAGAGAGTGGTAGGAAAAGAGAGAGAGAGAAAGGAGAGAGAGAGTCTGACTTCAAAAAAGCTTTTGGCTCAATTTGGCATTAGGGTTTGCTATACAAATTGATGGAATGTGGTGTTGGGGGAAAAATATACAACATTATAAAATCCATGAACACAAACTGGCAAAAAACACATATATTTCTTCCCACAGGGCCGTGGGGTGAGACAAGGATGCAGGAGGGCATCTCAGTTAGACTAAAATAATGGTGTCACTCCATACAGCAGCATCTCAGGTAGACTAAAATAATGGTGTCACTCCATACAGCAGCATCTTAGTTAGACTAACATAATGGTGTCACTCCATACAGCAGCATCTCAGTTAGACAAAAATAATGGTGTCACTCCATACAGCAGCATCTCAGTTAGACTAAAATAATGGTGTTACTCCATACAGCAGCATCTCAGTTAGACTAACATAATGGTGTCACTCCATACAGCAGCATCTCAGGTAGACTAAAATAATGGTGTCACTCCATACAGCAGCATCTCAGGTAGACTAACATAATGGTGTCACTCCATACAGCAGCATCTCAGGTAGACTAACATAATGGTGTTACTCCATACAGCAGCATCTCAGTTAGACTAAAATAATGGTGTTACTCCATACAGCAGCATCTCAGTTAGACTAAAATAATGGTGTCACTCCATACAGCAGCATCTCAGTTAGACTAAAATAATGGTGTCACTCCATACAGCAGCATCTCAGTTAGACTAAAATAATGGTGTCACTCCATACAGCAGCATCTCAGTTAGACTAAAATAATGGTGTTACTCCATACAGCAGCATCTCAGTTAGACTAACATAATGGTGTCACTCCATCAGTAAGTGAACAGAAGATGCTTTAATAAAGAGGTTGGAGACCGATATTACCGTTAAACCCACGTTAACCAGACATTCACCCCTATGACCCCACGTTAACCCCGTCGTGACCTCTAGCCTCCTACCTGCACTTGGTCCACCCCTCCCCCAGGGCAACCCACAGGTGTCTTTCCTCTGCCGTCCCAGCTGAGTGCAGGAAGTCTATAGCCTCTATGGTCAACAGAGGAACCACCACGCTCTTAGCCAGCTCTGTCCCTCCAGAGGTCTGGATCACCTGGAGGAGAAGAGTTTAAACCATTACCCTCACCACTAACTACTAGGCTCGTAAACCATTACCCTAACCCTCACCACTAACTACTAGGCTCTTAGCCAGCTCTGTCCCTCACCACTAACTCATAGGCTCTTAAACCATTACCCTAACCCTCACCACTAACGACTAGGCTCTTAAACCATTACCCTAACCCTCACCACTAACTACTAGGCTCTTAAACCATTACCCTAACCCTCACCACTAACTACTAGGCTCTTAGCCAGCTCTGTCCCTCCAGAGGTCTGGATCACCTGGAGGAGAAGAGTTTAAACCATTATCCTCACCACTAACGACTCTTAAACCATTACCCTAACCCTCACCACTAACGACTAGGCTCTTAAACCATTACCCTAACCCTCACCACTAACTACTAGGCTCTAAAACCATTACCCTAACCCTCACCACTAACGACTAGGCTCTTAAACCATTACCCTAACCCTCACCACTAACTACTAGGCTCTTAAACCATTACCCTAACCCTCACCACTAACTACTAGGCTCTTAAACCATTGCCCTAACCCTCACCACTAACGACTAGGCTCTTAAACCATTACCCTAACCCTCACCACTAACTACTAGGCTCTTAAACCATTACCCTAACCCTCACCACTAACTACTAGGCTCTTAGCCAGCTCTGTCCCTCCAGAGGTCTGGATCACCTGGAGGAGAAGAGTTTAAACCATTATCCTCACCACCATTACCCTAACCCTCACCACTAACGACTCTTAAACCATTACCCTAACCCTCACCACTAACGACTAGGCTCTTAAACCATTACCCTAACCCTCACCACTAACTCCTAGGCTCTTAAACCATTACCCTAACCCTCACCACTAACTACTAGACTCTTAAACCATTACCCTAACCCTCACCACTAACTACTAGGCTCTTAAACCATTACCTTAACCCCCACCACTAACTACTAGGATCTTAAACCATTATACCAACCCTCACCACTAACTACTAGGGTCTTAAACCATTACCCTAACCCTCACCACTAACTACTAGGCTCTTAAACCATTACCCTTACCCTCACCACTAATGACTAGGCTCTTAAACCATTACCCTAACCCTCACCACTAACTCCTAGGCTCTTAAACCATTACCCTAACCCTCACCACTAACTATTAGGCTCTTAAACCATTACCCTAACCCTCACCACTAACTACTAGGCTCTTAAACCATTACCCTAACCCTCACCACTAACTGCCAGGCTCTTAAACCATTACCCTAACCCTCACCACTAACTCCTAGGCTCTTAAAACATTACCTTAACCCTCACCACTAACTACTAGGCTCTTAAACCATTATCCTAACCCTCACCACTAACTACTAGGGTCTTAAACCATTACCCTAACCCTCACCACTAACTACTAGGCTCTTAAACCATTACCCTAACCCTCACCACTAACTACTAGGCTCTTAAACCATTACCTTAACCCCCACCACTAACTACTAGGATCTTAAACCATTATCCCAACCCTCACCACTAACTACTAGGGTCTTAAACCATGACCCTAACCCTCACCACTAACTACTAGGCTCTTAAACCATTACCCTAACCCTCACCACTAACTACTAGGCTCTTAAACCATTACCCTAACCCTCACCACTAACTACTAGACTCTTAAACCATTACCCTAACCCTCGCCACTAACTACTAGGCTCTTAAACCATTACCTTAACCCCCACCACTAACTACTAGGATCTTAAACCATTATACCAACCCTCACCACTAACTACTAGGGTCTTAAACCATTACCCTAACCCTCACCACTAACTACTAGGCTCTTAAACCATTACCCTTACCCTCACCACTAATGACTAGGCTCTTAAACCATTACCCTAACCCTCACCACTAACTCCTAGGCTCTTAAACCATTACCCTAACCCTCACCACTAACTATTAGGCTCTTAAACCATTACCTAACCCTCACCACTAACTACTAGGCTCTTAAACCATTACCCTAACCCTCACCACTAACTGCCAGGCTCTTAAACCATTACCCTAACCCTCACCACTAACTCCTAGGCTCTTAAAACATTACCTTAACCCTCACCACTAACTACTAGGCTCTTAAACCATTATCCTAACCCTCACCACTAACTACTAGGGTCTTAAACCATTACCCTAACCCTCACCACTAACTACTAGGCTCTTAAACCATTACCCTAACCCTCACCACTAACTACTAGGCTCTTAAACCATTACCTTAACCCCCACCACTAACTACTAGGATCTTAAACCATTATCCCAACCCTCACCACTAACTACTAGGGTCTTAAACCATTACCCTAACCCTCACCACTAACTACTAGGCTCTTAAACCATTACCCTAACCCTCACCACTAACTACTAGGCTCTTAAACCATTACCTTAACCCCCACCACTAACTACTAGGATCTTAAACCATTATCCCAACCCTCACCACTAACTACTAGGGTCTTAAACCATTACCCTAACCCTCACCACTAGCTACTAGGCTCTTAAACCATTAACCTAACCCTTACCACTAACTACTAGGCTCTTAAACCATTACCCTAACCCTCACCACTAGCTACTAGGCTCTTAAACCATTACCCTAACCCTCACCACTAACCCCCAGGCTCGTAGCCAGCTCTGACCCTCACCACTAACCCCTAGGCTCGTAGCCAGCTCTGACCCTCACCACTAACCCCTAGGCTCTTAAACCATTACCCTAACCCTCACCACTAACCCCTAGGCTCGTAGCCAGCTCTGACCCTCACCACTAACCCCTAGGCTCGTAGCCAGCTCTGACCCTCCAGAGGTCTGGATCACCTGGAAGGTTGTGGGGACGGAGTGGAATCTGGCTTAACCATGCATAACAGAGTAGAGCAGTCTTTCTCTCACCATCCTGAGTGGTGTGAACAGGAACAGGAACATAACATGGAATAACAGAGTAGAGCAGTCTTTCTCTCACCATCCTGAGTGGTGTGAACAGGAACAGGAACATAACATGGAATAACAGAGTAGAGCAGTCTTTCTCTCACCATCCTGAGTGGTGTGAACAGGAAGTGGACCAGATCATCAGCGCTGGGGTTCTGGATGTGGGACTTCAACTTCCCCTGGAGGAGAGAGACATGGAAAGACATACAAATGTAAAATAATGTTAGATGTTTTTTTCTTCTTTTTTTTACAGTTAAAGTATATATTAAATAACATCATTCATCTTTGGTGTCTTACCAGCAGGTTGAAGGCATGTTTGAACTTCTGGAAACAGTCAACAAACTCCTCCTGAGTGGGAGGCTTGGCTCGCAGTGTTAGCACTCCCTCTGGTGGACAGAGAGAGACATGACAGGTAACACAGTATTACAGTAGGATAGTCCCTAGTCTAGTACATACAGTATTACAGTAGGATAGGCACTAGTCTAGTACATACAGTATTACAGTAGGAGAGAGAGAGACATGACAGGTAACACTCAGTATTACAGTAGGATAGTTCCTAGTCTAGTACATACAGTATTACAGTAGGATAGGCACTAGTCACTAGTCTAGTACATACAGTATTACAGTAGGACAGTCACTAGTCACTAGTCAAGCAACATCAATTGTTTTCCTAAATGTTTCCTGTTTTGATGTAAATGGGAAACAGTAATGAGGTCATGGAGAGTAGAATGAAGATCAGGACCAGGCCAGAAGGACTACAAACTAGATCTAAAGAACTACACCACCCAACAGTGACGAGGTCATGTACAGTAGGATGAAGATCAGGACCAGGCCAGAAGGACTACAAACTAGATCTAAAGAACTACACCACCCAACAGTAACAAGGTCATGGACAGAAGAATGAAGATCAGGACCAGGCCAGAAGGAATACAAACTAGATCAAAAGAACTACACCACCCAACAGTGACGAGGTCATGGACAGTAGAATGAAGATCAGGACCAGGCCAGAAGGACTACAAACTAGATCTAAAGAACTACACCACCCAACAGTAACAAGGTCATGGACAGAAGAATGAAGATCAGGACCAGGCCAGAAGGACTACAAACTAGATCTAAAGAACTACACCACCCAACAGTAACGAGGTCATGGACAGAAGAATGAAAATCAGGACCAGGCCCAGAAGGACTACAAACTAGATCTAAAGAACTACACCACCCAACAGTAACGAGGTCATGGACAGTAGAATGAAGATCAGGACCAGGCCCAGAAGGACTACAAACTAGATCTAAAGAACTACACCACCCAACAGTGACGAGGTCATGGACAGTAGAATGAAGATCAGGACCAGGCCAGAAGGACTACAAACTAGATCAAAAGAACTACACCACCCAACAGTGACGAGGTCATGGACAGTAGAATGAAGATCAGGACCAGGCCCAGAAGGACTACAAACTAGATCTAAAGAACTACACCACCCAACAGTAACAAGGTCATGGACAGAAGAATGAAAATCAGGACCAGGCCAGAAGGACTACAAACTAGATCTAAAGAACTACACCACCCAACAGTGACGAGGTCATGGACAGTAGAATGAAGATCAGGACCAGGCCCAGAAGGACTACAAACTAGATCTAAAGAACTACACCACCCAACAGTAACGAGGTCATGGACAGAAGAATGAAAATCAGGACCAGGCCCAGAAGGACTACAAACTAGATCTAAAGAACTACACCACCCAACAGTGACGAGGTCATGGACAGAAGAATGAAGATCAGGACCAGGCCAGGAGGACTACAAACTAGATCTAAAGAACTACAACACCCAACAGTAACAAGGTCATGGACAGAAGAATGAAAATCAGGACCAGGCCCAGAAGGACTACAAACTAGATCTAAAGAACTACAACACCCAACAGTAACGAGGTCATGGACAGAAGAATGAAGATCAGGACCAGGCCCAGAAGGACTACAAACTAGATCTAAAGAACTACACCACCCAACAGTGACGAGGTCATGGACAGTAGAATGAAGATCAGGACCAGGCCCAGAAGGACTACAAACTAGATCTAAAGAACTACACCACCCAACAGTGACGAGGTCATGGACAGTAGAATGAAAATCAGGACCAGGCCAGAAGGACTACAAACTAGATCAAAAGAACTACACCACCCAACAGTGACGAGGTCATGGACAGAAGAATGAAAATCAGGACCAGGCCCAGAAGGACTACAAACTAGATCTAAAGAACTACACCACCCAACAGTAACGAGGTCATGGACAGAAGAATGAAAATCAGGACCAGGCCCAGAAGGACTACAAACTAGATCTAAAGAACTACAACACCCAACAGTGACGAGGTCATGGACAGTAGAATGAAGATCAGGACCAGGCCAGAAGGACTACAAACTAG
This sequence comes from Oncorhynchus nerka, assembly GCF_034236695.1. Taxonomy (NCBI): domain Eukaryota; kingdom Metazoa; phylum Chordata; class Actinopteri; order Salmoniformes; family Salmonidae; genus Oncorhynchus; species Oncorhynchus nerka. The sequence continues at coordinate 16,810 of NW_027039704.1, read as the reverse complement.
ATCTAAAGAACTACACCACCCAACAGTGACGAGGTCATGGACAGAAGAATGAAAATCAGGACCAGGCCCAGAAGGACTACAAACTAGATCTAAAGAACTACAACACCCAACAGTGACGAGGTCATGTACAGTAGAATGAAGATCAGGACCAGGCCCAGAAGGACTACAAACTAGATCTAAAGAACTACACCACCCAACAGTAACGAGGTCATGGACAGAAGAATGAAGATCAGGACCAGGCCCAGAAGGACTACAAACTAGATCTAAAGAACTACACCACCCAACAGTGACGAGGTCATGGACAGTAGAATGAAGATCAGGACCAGGCCAGAAGGACTACAAACTAGATCTAAAGAACTACACCACCCAACAGTAACGAGGTCATGGACAGAAGAATGAAAATCAGGACCAGGCCCAGAAGGACTACAAACTAGATCTAAAGAACTACAACACCCAACAGTGACGAGGTCATGGACAGTAGAATGAAGATCAGGACCAGGCCAGAAGGACTACAAACTAGATCTAAAGAACTACAACACCCAACAGTGACGAGGTCATGGACAGTAGAATGAAGATCAGGACCAGGCCCAGAAGGACTACAAACTAGATCTAAAGAACTACAACACCCACCTCCGGGTCCCTTCTTCTTGTTCTTTTTAGATTTCTTCCTCTTAGAGAGCTCGTTGAAGGCCTCAGCCGCTTTCTGCAGTTTGGTCACGAAGAACTCGATGTGGTCCAGAATGTGGTTCAAGATTTGCTGCAAAGAGAAGACAGTAGTGTTTAAAAGACACACAACCACAGACAGACTTCCTTTGTTAATCACTAAATGAAGTCATGTAATGTAATGTAGGTGTAGATTGTAGACCGTCGCTGCCAGGCTCAACGTCAGCTGTGTTGTTGTTGCTGGAGATGCTGCTATAGTCAATCAGTGTAAAACACTAGGACTTTCCTTTACAACAGCAGTTTATCTTTTCTCTGTGTATTTTGTGGTGTTTCTTTGTTGTTACTACAGAACAGACTACTGATCTACAGTTCCTAATAGTGGTGTATCCTTGTTGTTACTACAGAACTGACTACTGATCCAAGACTCCTAATAGTGGTGTATCCTTGTTGTTACTACAGAACAGACTACTGATCCAAGACTCCTAATAGTGGTGTATCCTTGTTGTTACTACAGAACAGACTACTGATCCAAGACTCCTAATAGTGGTGTATCCTTGTTGTTACTACAGAACAGACTACTGATCCAAGACTCCTAATAGTGGTGTATCCTTGTTGTTACTACAGAACAGACTACTGATCCAAGACTCCTAATAGTGGTGTATCCTTGTTGTTACTACAGAACTGACTACTGATCCAAGACTCCTAATAGTGGTGTATCCTTGTTGTTACTACAGAACAGACTACTGATCCAAGACTCCTAATAGTGGTGTATCCTTGTTGTTACTACAGAACAGACTACTGATCCAAGACTCCTAATAGTGGTGTATCCTTGTTGTTACTACAGAACAGACTACTGATCCAAGACTCCTAATAGTGGTGTATCCTTGTTGTTACTACAGAACAGACTACTGATCCAAGACTCCTAATAGTGGTGTATCCTTGTTGTTACTACAGAACAGACTACTGATCCAAGACTCCTAATAGTGGTGTATCCTTGTTGTTACTACAGAACAGACTACTGATCTACAGCTCCTAATAGTGGTTTATCCTTGTTGTTACTACAGAACAGACTACTGATCTACAGCTCCTAATAGTGGTGTATCCTTGTTGTTACTACAGAACAGACTACTGATCTACAGCTCCTAATAGTGGTGTATCCTTGTTGTTACTACAGAACAGACTACTGATCCAAGACTCCTAATAGTGGTGTATCCTTGTTGTTACTACAGAACAGACTACTGATCTACAGCTCCTAATAGTGGTGTATCCTTGTTGTTACTACAGAACTGACTACTGATCTACAGCTCCTAATAGTGGTGTATCCTTGTTGTTACTACAGAACAGACTACTGATCTACAGCTCCTAATAGTGGTGTATCCTTGTTGTTACTACAGAACAGACTACTGATCTACAGCTCCTAATAGTGGTGTATCCTTGTTGTTACTACAGAACAGACTACTGATCCAAGACTCCTAATAGTGGTGTATCCTTGTTGTTACTACAGAACAGACTACTGATCTACAGCTCCTAATAGTGGTGTATCCTTGTTGTTACTACAGAACAGACTACTGATCTACAGTTCCTAATAGTGGTGTATCCTTGTTGTTACTACAGAACAGACTACTGATCCAAGACTCCTAATAGTGGTGTATCCTTGTTGTTACTACAGAACAGACTACTGATCCAAGACTCCTAATAGTGGTGTATCCTTGTTGTTACTACAGAACAGACTACTGATCTACAGCTCCTAATAGTGGTGTATCCTTGTTGTTACTACAGAACAGACTACTGATCTACAGCTCCTAATAGTGGTGTATCCTTGTTGTTACTACAGAACAGACTACTGATCCAAGACTCCTAATAGTGGTGTATCCTTGTTGTTACTACAGAACAGACTACTGATCCAAGACTCCTAATAGTGGTGTATCCTTGTTGTTACTACAGAACAGACTACTGATCCAAGACTCCTAATAGTGGTGTATCCTTGTCGTTACTACAGAACAGACTACTGATCTACAGCTCCTAATAGTGGTGTATCCTTGTTGTTACTACAGAACAGACTACTGATCCAAGGCTCCTAATAGTGGTGTATCCTTGTTGTTACTACAGAACAGACTACTGATCTACAGCTCCTAATAGTGGTGTATCCTTGTTGTTACTACAGAACAGACTACTGATCTACAGCTCCTAATAGTGGTGTATCCTTGTCGTTACTACAGAACAGACTACTGATCTACAGCTCCTAATAGTGGTGTATCCTTGTTGTTACTACAGAACAGACTACTGATCCAAGGCTCCTAATAGTGGTGTATCCTTGTTGTTACTACAGAACAGACTACTGATCTACAGCTCCTAATAGTGGTATATCCTTGTTGTTACTACAGAACAGACTACTGATCTACAGCTCCTAATAGTGGTGTATCCTTGTTGTTACTACAGAACAGACTACTGATCTACAGCTCCTAATAGTGGTGTATCCTTGTTGTTACTACAGAACAGACTACTGATCTACAGCTCCTAATAGTGGTGTATCCTTGTTGTTACTACAGAACAGACTACTGATCTACAGTTCCTAATAGTGGTGTATCCTTGTTGTTACTACAGAACAGACTACTGATCCAAGACTCCTAATAGTGGTGTATCCTTGTTGTTACTACAGAACAGACTACTGATCTACAGCTCCTAATAGTGGTGTATCCTTGTTGTTACTACAGAACAGACTACTGATCTACAGCTCCTAATAGTGGTGTATCCTTGTTGTTACTACAGAACAGACTACTGATCTACAGCTCCTAATAGTGGTGTATCCTTGTTGTTACTACAGAACAGACTACTGATCCAAGACTCCTAATAGTGGTGTATCCTTGTTGTTACTACAGAACAGACTACTGATCTACAGCTCCTAATAGTGGTGTATCCTTGTTGTTACTACAGAACAGACTACTGATCTACAGCTCCTAATAGTGGTGTATCCTTGTTGTTACTACAGAACAGACTACTGATCCAAGACTCCTAATAGTGGTGTATCCTTGTTGTTACTACAGAACAGACTACTGATCCAAGACTCCTAATAGTGGTGTATCCTTGTTGTTACTACAGAACAGACTACTGATCCAAGACTCCTAATAGTGGTGTATCCTTGTCGTTACTACAGAACAGACTACTGATCTACAGCTCCTAATAGTGGTGTATCCTTGTTGTTACTACAGAACAGACTACTGATCCAAGGCTCCTAATAGTGGTGTATCCTTGTTGTTACTACAGAACAGACTACTGATCTACAGCTCCTAATAGTGGTGTATCCTTGTTGTTACTACAGAACAGACTACTGATCTACAGCTCCTAATAGTGGTGTATCCTTGTCGTTACTACAGAACAGACTACTGATCTACAGCTCCTAATAGTGGTGTATCCTTGTTGTTACTACAGAACAGACTACTGATCCAAGACTCCTAATAGTGGTGTATCCTTGTTGTTACTACAGAACAGACTACTGATCTACAGCTCCTAATAGTGGTGTATCCTTGTTGTTACTACAGAACAGACTACTGATCCAAGACTCCTAATAGTGGTGTATCCTTGTTGTTACTACAGAACAGACTACTGATCCAAGACTCCTAATAGTGGTGTATCCTTGTTGTTACTACAGAACAGACTACTGATCCACGACTCCTAATAGTGGTGTATCCTTGTTGTTACTACAGCCGTGTTCTATTGGTTAGTATTAGAAGCACCTATATATGTCTGAAACTGTCATTCACGCTAGTTTCCACTCATCTGAACATGGCATCTCATCTTCACCTGAAGACCTGACTCCAGATCAGCCTGTAGGTGAAACTAACCACCAGTCTGCAGTATTGAAGAACCAAGCAAACGACTGAAGACCTGACTCCAGATCGGCCTGTAGGTGAAACTACTCATCAGTCTGCAGTATTGAAGACCAAACAAACGACTGAAGACCTGACTCCAGATCAGCCTCTAGGTGAAACTACTCATCAGTCTGCAGTATTGAAGAAACAAACGGATAGTTTCTTTCCTCCAACGATACTAGATCTATTAAACACACATTCCTGGACGCACACTGACACTACTGACTCTGCCGACACTCTGCCGACACTCTGCCGACACTCAGCAGAGTCAGTAGTGTCGGCGGACACTCTGCCGACACTCTGCTGACACTACTGACTCTGCTGACACTCTGCTGACACTCTGCCGACACTCCGCCGACACTACTGACTCTCTGCCGACACTCTGCCGACACTCCGCCGACACTACTGACTCTGCTGACACTCTGCCGACACTCCTGACACTACTGACTCTGCCGACACTCTGCCGACACTCTGCCGACTCTCTGCCGACACTCTGCCGACACTCTGCTGACACTCCGCCGACACTCCGCCGACACACTGCCGACACTCTGCCGACACTCTGCCGACACTCTGCCGATACTCTGCCGACACTCTGCCGACACTCTGCCGACACACTGCCGACACCGACACTCTGCTGACACTCTGCTGACACTCTGCTGACTCTCTGCCGACACTCTGCCGACACTCTGCTGACACTCTGCTGACACTCTGCCGACACTACTGACTCTCTGCCGACACTCTGCCGACACTCTGCCGACACTCTGCCGACACTCTGCCGACACCGACACTCTGCTGACTCTGCTGACACTCTGCCGACACCGACACTCTGCCGACACTCTACTGACTCTGCTGACACTCTGCCGACACTCTGCCGACACTCTGCCGACACCGACACTCTGCTGACTCTGCTGACACTCTGCCGACACAGACACTCTGCCGACACTCTACTGACTCTGCTGACACTCTGCCGACACTCTGCCGACACTCTGCCGACACTCTGCTGACACTCTGCTGACACTCTGCTGACTCTGCTGACACTCTGCTGACACTCTGCTGACACTCTGCCGACACTCTTCTGCCGACACGCTGCCGACACTCTGCCGACACTCTGCCGACACTCTGCCGACACTCTGCTGACTCTGCCGACACTCTGCCGACACTCTGCCGACACTCTGCCGACACTCTGCTGACTCTGCCGACACTTTGCTGACTCTGCCGACACTTTGCTGACTCTGCCGACACTCTGCTGACACTCTGCTGACTCTCTGCCGACACTCTGCCGACACTCTGCTGACACTCTGCCGACACTCTGCCGACACTCTGCTGACACTCTGCCGACACTCTGCTGACACTCTGCTGACTCTGCAGACACTCTGCTGACTCTGCAGACACTCTGCTGACTCTGCAGACACTCTGCTGACTCTGCTGACGGACTCACAGAGAGCGAGGTAGACGGACTGATAGACAGACGGTATCAGTATGTGGTATCTGGATGGACGGACAGTGGGAAACACTCACCACGTCTCGATCCACTCTGGTAGCCATCATCTCCGAAGGTTCATTCTGGTCAGAATACTGAGGCTGTTTATCATCTGATAGAAACAGGTGGAGAGGGAGGAGGGGAAGGATGGGGAGGAGAGGGAAGAGGGGGAGGAGGGGGAAGAGAGGGAGGAGGGGGAGGAGAGGGAGGAGGGGGAAGAGAGAGAGGAGAGGGAGGGAGGGGAGGAGAGGGAAGAGCGGGAGGAGGGGGAGGAGAGGGAGGGGGAAGGATGGGGAGGAGAGGGAAGAGGGGGAGGAGGGGGAGGAGAGGGAAGAGGGGAGGAGGGGGAAGAGAGGGAGGAGGGGGAAGAGAGGGAGGAGGGGGAGGAGAGGGAGGAGGGGGAAGAGAGAGAGGAGAGGGAGGAGGGGGAGGAGAGGGAAGAGCGGGAGGAGGGGGAGGAGAGGGAGGAGGGGGAGGAGAGGGAAGAGCGGGAGGAGGGGGAGGAGAGGGAGGAGGGGAAGGGAATTAGAACAGTGATCTTCCCAATGACCTTATTCTCAAATCAAATCAAATGTTATTTGTCACATGCGCCGAATACAACAGGTATGTAGACTTGACCATGAAACTTACAGGCTCTTAACCAACAATGCAGAATACAACAGGTATGTAGACTTGACCATGAAACTTACAGGCTCTTAACCAACAATGCAGAATTTTTTAAAAGTAAGTAAGTAAATATTTGCTACAAGAGAATTAGTGAGTTTGGGCGATTAGGCCTCTGGCTAAGTGGGCGATTAGGCCTGGCTAAGTGGGCGATTAGGCCTGTCTAAGTGGGCGATTAGGCCTCTGGCTAAATGGGCGATTAGGCTTCTGGCTAAGTGGGCGATTAGGCCTGGCTAAGTGGGCGATTAGGCCTCTGGCTAAGTGGGCGATTAGGCCTGGCTAAGTGGGCGATTAGGCCTCTGGCTAAGTGGGCGATTAGGCCTCTGGCTAAGGGCGATTAGGCCTCTGGCTAAGTGGGCGTTTAGGCCTGGCTAAGTGGGCGATTAGGCCTGGCTAAGTGGGCGATTAGGCCTGGCTAAGTGGGCGATTAGGCCTCTGGCTAAGTGGGCGATTAGGCATCTGGCTAAGTGGGCGATTAGGCCTGGCTAAGGGCGATTAGGCCTCTGGCTAAGTTCTGGCTCGCAGACGGCGTTCCAATTCATGCCAAAAGTGTTCGATGGGGTTGAGGTCAGGGCTCTGTGCAGTCCAGTCAAGTTCTTCCAAACTCAGATTTGTCCGTCGGACTGCCATATGGTGTTTCATCACTCCAGAGAACGTGGTTCAACTGACCCAGAGTCCAATGGCGGCGAGCTGTACACCACTCCAGTCGACGCTTGGCATTGCGCATGGTGATCTTAGGCTTGTGTGCAGTTTCTTGGCCATGGAAACCCATTTCATGAAGCTCCCGGCGAACAGTTCTTGTGCTGACGTTGCTCTACTCTGCTCTGCTGACGTAAGCTCTACTCTCATGGCCGGAAATAGAGGGGTATTACCCGGGTAGTGAGTTAGGGCCTTTAGGCCTGTATTTGTCCTCTCATGCCCAGAGAGAGGCCTGTTCCCGGATAGAGAGTTAGAGCCTTTAGGCCTGTATGTGTCCTCTCATCCCAGGAGAGAGAGGCCTGTTCCCGGATAGGGAGTTAGGGCCTTTAGGCCTGAAGGTCCACAGTTCCACTGTCCTTAAGGGGGCAGAGCAGTCAGCCTCTGTGGAGGTTAGCTGCTCTGTCCCCCCTTTTTTTTGGCCCATTTCCCCAATACCAGGCCCAGAGTTGGACATGTGTGTTTCAGTTCTGTATCAGGTATAAAGGACCGGAGTCATTCAGTGTGTTTCAGTTCTGTATCGGGTATAAAGGACCGGAGTCATTCAGTGTGTTTCAGTTCTGTATCGGGTATAAAGGACCGGAGTCATTCAGTGTGTTTCAGTTCTGTATCAGGTATAAAGGACCGGAGTCATTCAGTGTGTTTCAGTTCTGTATCAGGTATAAAGGACCGGAGTCATTCAGTGTGTTTCAGTTCTGTATCAGGTATAAATGACCGGAGTCATTCATTGTGTTTCAGTTCTGTATCAGGTATAAAGGACCGGAGTCATTCAGTGTGTTTCAGTTCTGTATCAGGTATAAATGACCGGAGTCATTCAGTGTGTTTCAGTTCAGTATCAGGTATAAAGGACCGGAGTCATTCAGTGTGTTTCAGTTCTGTATCAGGTATAAAGGACCGGAGTCATTCATTGTGTTTCAGTTCTGTATCAGGTATAAAGGACCGGAGTCATTCAGTGTGTTTCAGTTCTGTATCAGGTATAAAGGACCGGAGTCATTCAGTGTGTTTCAGTTCTGTATCAGGTATAAAGGACCGGAGTCATTCAGTGTGTTTCAGTTCTGTATCAGGTATAAAGGACCGGAGTCATTCAGTGTGTTTCAGTTCTGTATCAGGTATAAAGGACCGGAGTCATTCAGTGTGTTTCAGTTCTGTATCAGGTATAAAGGACCGGAGTCATTCAGTGTGTTTCAGTTCTGTATCAGGTATAAAGGACCGGAGTCATTCAGTGTGTTTCAGTTCTGTATCAGGTATAAAGGACCGGAGTCATTCAGTGTGTTTCAGTTCTGTATCAGGTATAAAGGACCGGAGTCATTCAGTGTGTTTCAGTTCTGCATCAGGTATAAAGGACCGGAGTCATTCAGTGTGTTTCAGTTCTGTATCAGGTATAAAGGACCGGAGTCATTCAGTGTGTTTCAGTTCTGTATCAGGTATAAAGGACCGGAGTCATTCAGTGTGTTTCAGTTCTGTATCAGGTATAAAGGACCGGAGTCATTCAGTGTGTTTCAGTTCTGTATCAGGTATAAAGGACCGGAGTCATTCAGTGTGTTTCAGTTCTGTATCAGGTATAAAGGACCGGAGTCATTCAGTGTGTTTCAGTTCTGTATCAGGTATAAAGGACCGGAGTCATTCAGTGCGTTTCAGTTCTGTATCAGGTATAAAGGACCGGAGTCATTCAGTGTGTTTCAGTTCTGTATCAGGTATAAAGGACCGGAGTCATTCAGTGCGTTTCAGTTCTGTATCAGGTATAAAGGACCGGAGTCATTCAGTGTGTTTCAGTTTTGTATCAGGTATAAAGGACCGGAGTCATTCAGTGTGTTTCAGTTTTGTATCAGGTATAAAGGACCGGAGTCATTCAACTTCAGTAATAATTATGTGTCATTAATTAGTACTCTAAGCTGTTTGAGTTTAGTTGTTGTATTTGTTGTAGTTGTTGTTGTTGTAGTTGTTGTTGTTGTTGTTGTAGTTGTTGAAGTAGTTGTAGTTGTTGTTATATTAGTTGTAGTTGTTGTTGTTGTTGTAGTAGATGTTGTAGTTGTTGTTGTATTTGTTGTTGTTGTAGTTGTTGAAGTAGTTGTTGTAGTTGTTGTTGTAGTTGTTGTTGTATTAGTTGTTGTAGATGTTGTTGTTGTAGATGTTGTTGTTGTTGTTGTTGTAGATGTTGTTGTAGTTGTTGTTGTAGTTGTTGTAGTAGATGTTGTTGTTGTTGTTGTTGTAGTTGTTGTAGTTGTTGTTGTAGTTGTTATATTAGTAGTTGTTATTGTAGTTGTTGTAGTTGTTGTTGTAGTTGTTGTTGTTGTTGTAGTAGATGTTGTTGTTGTTGTTGTTGTAGTTGTTGTTGTAGTTGTTGTTGTTGTTGTAGTAGATGTTGTTGTTGTAGTTGTTGTAGTTGTTGTTGTAGTTGTTGTTGTTGTTGTAGTAGATGTTGTTGTTGTTGTTGTTGTAGTAGATGTAGTTGTTGTTGTAGTTGTTGTAGTTGTTGTTGTTGTAGTTGTTGTTATATTAGTTGTAGTTGTTGTTGTTGTAGTTGTTGTTGTTGTAGTAGATGTTGTTGTTGTTGTTGTTGTAGTAGATGTTGTTGTTGTTGTAGTTGTTGTAGTTGTAGTTGTTGTTGTTGTAGTAGATGTTGTTGTTGTTGTTGTTGTAGTAGATGTTGTTGTTGTTGTTGTTGTAGTAGATGTTGTTGTTGTTGTAGTTGTTGTAGTTGTTGTTGTTGTAGTTGTTGTTGTTGTTGTTGTAGTAGATGTTGTTGTTGTTGTTGTTGTAGTTGTTGTAGTTGTTGTAGTTGTTGTTGTTGTAGTTGTTGTTGTTGTTGTTGTAGTAGATGTTGTTGTTGTTGTTGTTGTTGTTGTTGTAGTAGTTGTTGTAGTTGTTGTTGTTGTAGTTGTTGTAGTTGTTGTTATATTAGTAGTTGTTGTTGTAGTTGTTGTAGTTGTTGTTATATTAGTTGTTGTTGTAGTAGATGTTGTTGTTGTTGTTGTTGTAGTTGTTGTAGATGTTGTTGTTGTAGTTGTTGTTATATTAGTAGTTGTTGTTGTAGTTGTTGTAGTAGATGTTGTTATATTAGTAGTTGTTGTTGTAGTTGTTGTAGTTGTTGTTGTTGTTGTTGTAGATGTTGTTGTTGTTGTAGTTGTTGTTGTTGTAGTTGTTGTTGTTGTAGATGTTGTTGTTGTAGTTGTTGTAGTTGTTGTTGTTGTAGTAGTTGTTGTTGTTGTTGTAGTTGTTGTTGTAGTAGATGTTGTTGTTGTTGTAGTTGTTGTTGTTGTAGTTGTTGTTGTTGTAGATGTTGTTGTTGTAGTTGTTGTAGTTGTTGTTGTTGTAGTAGTTGTTGTTGTTGTTGTAGTAGATGTTGTTGTTGTTGTTGTTGTAGTAGATGTTGTTGTTGTTGTAGTTGTTGTTGTTGTAGATGTTGTTGTTGTTGTTGTAGTTGTTGTAGTTGTTGTTGTTGTTGTAGTTGTTGTTGTTGTAGTAGATGTTGTTGTAGATGTTGTTGTTGTTGTTGTTGTAGTAGTTGTTGTAGTAGATGTTGTTGTAGTAGTAGTTGTTGTTGTTGTTGTTGTAGTAGTTGTTGTTGTTGTAGTTGTTGTTATATTAGTAGTTGTTGTTGTAGTTGTTGTAGTAGATGTTGTTATATTAGTTGTTGTTGTAGTAGATGTTGTTGTTGTTGTTGTTGTAGTTGTTGTAGTAGATGTTGTTGTTGTAGTTGTTGTTATATTAGTAGTTGTTGTTGTAGTTGTTGTTGTTGTAGATGTTGTTGTTGTAGTTGTTGTAGTTGTTGTTGTTGTAGTAGTTGTTGTTGTTGTTGTAGTAGATGTTGTTGTTGTTGTTGTTGTAGTAGTTGTTGTTGTAGTAGTAGTTGTTGTTGTTGTTGTAGTTGTTGTTGTTGTAGTAGTTGTTGTTGTTGTTGTTGTAGATGTTGTTGTTGTTGTAGTTGTTGTTGTTGTAGATGTTGTTGTTGTTGTTGTAGTTGTTGTAGTTGTTGTTGTTGTTGTAGTTGTTGTTGTTGTAGTAGATGTTGTTGTAGATGTTGTTGTTGTTGTTGTTGTAGTAGTTGTTGTAGTAGTTGTTGTTGTTGTTGTTGTAGTAGTTGTTGTTGTAGTTGTTGTAGTTGTTGTTATATTAGTAGTTGTTGTTGTAGTTGTTGTAGTTGTTGTTATATTAGTTGTTGTTGTTGTTGTTGTTGTAGTTGTTGTTATATTAGTAGTTGTTGTTGTAGTTGTTGTAGTAGATGTTGTTATATTAGTTGTTGTTGTAGTAGATGTTGTTGTTGTTGTTGTTGTAGTTGTTGTAGTAGATGTTGTTGTTGTAGTTGTTGTTATATTAGTAGTTGTTGTTGTAGTTGTTGTTGTTGTAGTAGATGTTGTTGTAGTAGTAGTTGTTATATTAGTAGTTGTTGTTGTAGTTGTTGTAGTTGTAGTTGTTGTTGTAGTTGTTGTAGTTGTAGTTGTTGTAGTAGTTGTTGTAGTTGTAGTTGTAGTAGATGTTGTTGTTGTTGTAGTTGTTGTTGTAGTTGTTGTAGTTGTAGTTGTTGTAGTAGTTGTTGTTGTAGTATATGTTGTTGTTGTAGTAGATGTTGTTGTTGTAGTTGTTGTTGTTGTAGTAGATGTTGTTGTTGTTGTAGTAGATGTTGTTGTTGTTGTAGTTGTTGTAGTTGTTGTTGTTGTTGTTGTTGTAGATGTTGTTGTTGTAGTTGTTGTAGTTGTTGTAGTAGATGTTGTTGTTGTAGTTGTTGTTGTTGTTGTTGTTGTAGTAGATGTTGTTGTTGTAGTTGTTGTTATATTAGTTGTTGTTGTTGTAGTAGATGTTGTTGTTGTAGTTGTTGTTGTTGTTGTAGTTGTTGTTGTTGTTGTAGTTGTTGTTGTTGTTGTAGTTGTTGTAGTTGTTGTTATATTAGTTGTTGTTGTTGTAGTTGTTGTTGTTGTTGTTGTTGTAGTTGTTGTTGTTGTTGTAGTTGTTATATTAGTTGTTGTTGTTGTTGTAGTTGTTGTAGTTGTTGTAGATGTTGTTGTTGTAGTTGTTGTTGTTGTAGTTGTTGTAGTAGATGTTGTTGTTGTAGTTGTTGTTGTTGTTGTTGTTGTAGTAGATGTTGTTGTTGTAGTTGTTGTTATATTAGTTGTTGTTGTTGTAGTAGATGTTGTTGTTGTAGTTGTTGTTGTTGTTGTAGTTGTTGTAGTTGTTGTAGATGTTGTTGTTGTAGATGTTGTTGTTGTTGTTGTTGTAGTAGATGTTGTTGTTGTTGTTGTTGTTGTAGTAGATGTTGTTGTTGTAGTAGATGTTGTAGTAGATGTTGTTGTTGTTGTTGTTGTTGTTGTTGTCTCTCTTCAAAAGGAAAAAGGAAAAGCTCGTATTCCTGCTTAAGTTCCCGGAATAGAATGTTCTTCTTAACCATTTGAAAAGTTTTTGGTGAGATAGTGATGTATTTTTTCTTTTTCTTTCATTCTAAATCAGATGTAACTTTTGCTGAGTATGAGATTATCTCTCCCCTAATGTACCCTCTTGGAGGCCTCCCAAATGATATAGGAGGTTGGCTTGTCTCTGCCCTCTTGGTCTACATTTGTAATGGTAAAGATTTGTATTTTTCGTTTTAATCCATTTGGGGTCCAGAAGATGTGTTCTGTTCATTCTCTATGAACATACTGAAGTGATATTGAAACAGCCAATGGTTGTGCTGTACTCCGTGTTCTCCGAGGGGATCAGACGTGTCAAGTAGCTCTCAGGAACCGGGAAGTATCACCATGTAAAGCCTTGCAGAGACAGTCAGTGGTTCAGTCTCACTACATCCCCTGGATGAACCCTTAGAACAGCTCTATCTCTCAACTATCACCTGGTTGAACCTCTAGAACAGCTCTATCTCTCAACTATCACCTGGTTGAACCCTTAGAACAGCTCTATCTCTCAACTAAACTGTTGTTCAAGTCCATTCATGATGCCATATCATTGACTGCTGAGTGATATCCTGCTCATTAGAAGGCAGAACCTTCCAGACTCAGTAAGTCCCAGTACTTACAGTCCTGCTGCTCCGCCGCCCAGGCTGACCAGGCTGCCACACGACTCCTCACGTCCACCTGGGTGAGGGTGGCGGGGGGCTCGGGGGCGGGCGCCGCGGGGGGCGGCGGGATGACCCCGTCACTCTTCAGAATCATCCTGTAGGAGTACGGGGAGAGGAGAGAAGAGGCAGACAGACAATCAGATACAGACCAGACCCAGATTCAATTCACAGATAGAAACAGCACCCCATTCAGCACTAATACAGACACAGCCATGGAATGGAAACCAGCCATTCTAACAGAGCACTATAAAGTAACAGAACCCAGAGCTCTATAAAGTAACAGAACCCATTCTAACAGAGCTCTATAAAGTAACAGAACCCATTATAACAGAGCCCTATAAAGTAACAGAACCTATTCTAACAGAGCCCTATAAAGTAACAGAACCCAGAGCTCTATAAAGTAACAGAACCCATTCTAACAGAGCTCTATAAAGTTACAGAACCCATTCTAACAGAGCACTATAAAGTAACAGAACCCATTCTAACAGAGCTCTATAAAGTAACAGAACCCATTCTAACAGAGCTCTATAAAGTTACAGAACCCATTCTAACAGAGCACTATAAAGTAACAGAACCCATTCTAACAGAGCTCTATAAAGTAACAGAACCCATTCTAACAGAGCCCTATAAAGTAACAGAACCCAGAGCTCTATAAAGTAACAGAACCCATTCTAACAGAGCTCTATAAAGTAACAGAACCCATTCTAACAGAGCCCTATAAAGTAACAGAACCCAGAGCTCTATAAAGTAACAGAACCCATTCTAACAGAGCTCTATAAAGTAACAGAACCCATTCTAACAGAGCCCTATAAAGTAACAGAACCCATTCTAACAGAGCTCTATAAAGTAACAGAACCCATTCTAACAGAGCCCTATAAAGTAACAGAACCCATTATAACAGAGCTCTATAAAGTAACAGAACCCATTATAACAGCGCTCTATAAAGTAACAGAACCCATTCTAACAGAGCCCTATAAAGTAACAGAACCCATTCTAACAGAGCCCTATAAAGTAACAGAACCCATTCTAACAGAGCCCTATAAAGTAACAGAACCCATTCTAACAGAGCCCTATAAAGTAACAGAACTCATTATAACAGAGCCCTATAAAGTAACAGAACCCATTCTAACAGAGCCCTATAAAGTAACAGAACCCATTCTAACAGAGCTCTATAAAGTAACAGAACCCATTCTAACAGAGCCCTATAAAGTAACAGAACTCATTATAACAGAGCCCTATAAAGGAACAGAACCCATTATAACAGAGCCCTATAAAGTAACAGAACCCATTCTAACAGAGCCCTATAAAGTAACAGAACCAGGAGCCCTATAAAGTAACAGAACCCGTTCTAACAGAGCTCTATAAAGTAACAGAACCCATTCTAACAGAGCTCTATAAAGTAACAGAACCAGGAGCCCTATAAAGTAACAGAACCCATTCTAACAGAGCTCTATAAAGTAACAGAACCCATTCTAACAGAGCCCTATAAAGTAACAGAACCCATTATAACAGAGCTCTATAAAGTAACAGAACCCATTATAACAGCGCTCTATAAAGTAACAGAACCCATTCTAACAGAGCCCTATAAAGTAACAGAACTCATTATAACAGAGCCCTATAAAGGAACAGAACCCATTATAACAGAGCCCTATAAAGTAACAGAACCCATTCTAACAGAGCCCTATAAAGTAACAGAACCAGGAGCCCTATAAAGTAACAGAACCCGTTCTAACAGAGCTCTATAAAGTAACAGAACCCATTCTAACAGAGCTCTATAAAGTAACAGAACCAGGAGCCCTATAAAGTAACAGAACCCGTTCTAACAGAGCTCTATAAAGTAACAGAACCCATTCTAACAGAGCTCTATAAAGTAACAGAACCCATTCTAACAGAGCCCTATAAAGTAACAGAACCCATTCTAACAGAGCTCTATAAAGTAACAGAACCCATTCTAACAGAGCTCTATAAAGTAACAGAACCCATTCTAACAGAGCTCTATAAAGTAACAGAACCCATTATAACAGAGCCCTATAAAGTAACAGAACCCAGAGCTCTATAAAGTAACAGAACCCATTCTAACAGAGCTCTATAAAGTAACAGAACCCATTCTAACAGAGCCCTATAAAGTAACAGAACCCAGAGCTCTATAAAGTAACAGAACCCATTCTAACAGAGCCCTATAAAGTAACAGAACCCAGAGCTCTATAAAGTAACAGAACCCATTCTAACAGAGCTCTATAAAGTAACAGAACCCATTCTAACAGAGCCCTATAAAGTAACAGAACCCAGAGCTCTATAAAGTAACAGAACCCATTCTAACAGAGCTCTATAAAGTAACAGAACCCATTCTAACAGAGCCCTATAAAGTAACAGAACCCATTCTAACAGAGCTCTATAAAGTAACAGAACCCATTCTAACAGAGCCCTATAAAGTAACAGAACCCATTATAACAGAGCCCTATAAAGTAACAGAACCCATTCTAACAGAGCTCTATAAAGTAACAGAACCCATTATAACAGCGCTCTATAAAGTAACAGAACCCATTCTAACAGAGCCCTATAAAGTAACAGAACTCATTATAACAGAGCCCTATAAAGGAACAGAACCCATTATAACAGAGCCCTATAAAGTAACAGAACCCATTCTAACAGAGCCCTATAAAGTAACAGAACCAGGAGCCCTATAAAGTAACAGAACCCATTCTAACAGAGCTCTATAAAGTAACAGAACCCATTCTAACAGAGCTCTATAAAGTAACAGAACCAGGAGCCCTATAAAGTAACAGAACCCGTTCTAACAGAGCTCTATAAAGTAACAGAACCCATTCTAACAGAGCTCTATAAAGTAACAGAACCCATTCTAACAGAGCCCTATAAAGTAACAGAACCCATTCTAACAGAGCTCTATAAAGTAACAGAACCCATTCTAACAGAGCTCTATAAAGTAACAGAACCCATTCTAACAGAGCCCTATAAAGTAACAGAACCCATTCTAACAGAGCTCTATAAAGTAACAGAACCCATTCTAACAGAGCCCTATAAAGTAACAGAACCAGGAGCCCTATAAAGTAACAGAACCCATTCTAACAGAGCTCTATAAAGTAACAGAACCCATTCTAACAGAGCTCTATAAAGTAACAGAACCAGGAGCCCTATAAAGTAACAGAACCCGTTCTAACAGAGCTCTATATAAAGAACAGAACCATTCTAACAGAGCTCTATAAAGTAACAGAACCCATTCTAACAGAGCTCTATAAAGTAACAGAACCCATTCTAACAGAGCTCTATAAAGTAACAGAACCCATTATAACAGAGCCCTATAAAGTAACAGAAACCATTATAACAGAGCCTTATAAAGTAACAGAACCCATTCTAACAGAGCTCTATAAAGTAACA